>NW_006399865.1:2269160-2353383 GCF_000299155.1 Elephantulus edwardii
ACCCACACCTCACTCCATACACAAAAACCAACTCAAGGTGGATCATGGACCTAGGACTAAAACCAAGGACTATAAACTTCGTTACAGAAAAGCTAGGAACAACACTAGAAGTCCTAACATAAATGGTCTCCCCAGTATCCTGGAAAACCTACAACCAGGAGAAGATAACATAGACATGCTGTTATCTTCATTATACACGTGAGAAACTGAACATCGGAGAGACTAAGTAATTTCTTCAAAACTAAAACTCCAAGCCAAACAGTGGCCATCAAACTGATTCCAACTAGATGTATTTCAGGGTAGGATACCAGACATTCCATAGGGTTTTCGGGAACTGATTTTTCCGAATTAGATCCCCACGCCTTTCCTCTGAGGTGCTTCTGGATGGATCACAGCCACTGAGCTTTTGGTTAATAGCTGATCACTGAAGTGTGTGCACCACCCAGGGATCCTTTTCAAGGTTACATACTCAGTGGGCAGCAGCACTTGGAGGTGAGCCTAGATCTAGTTAGGGTCTTAGCCTTCATAGGAGGAGGCAACTTAGAATAGCGCTTTGTGCTGATTTTCAAAGTTACCTGGAAATAAAGATCAGTTAGTCATTGGCTTATAGTCTGCCTTACTTTGTGAGCAGGATGGGCCAGGTGGGAGGTGCAGACAGCACTTTCTGCTTCTTGAGATCCCAGGGTTTTCTGCTGCTTGAGATCCCAGGATTGTGAGGGTGCCATTGGGTTGACTGTAGCTCCCAGCAACTCTGTGGACAGTATATCTGAACCCTACTTTTCAGGGTAGGATTGATAAATGTTCAGCAAATCTTTGTTTCATACCTGGTATTGGTATAGGCAGCCCTAGTCATGCAGTGCTTAAGTTTTCAGTTGCTGTGTAGAAAGTTCAATTCCACCGGGCACTCCATGGAACAAAGATGTGGTAGTCCACTTCCATAAAGATTGTTGTTGTTGATTGCCGTTGAGTCGAGCATGACTCATAGCGCCCCTATGAAGAAAAGGCCTGAAGCCTTTCTCTATCAACATTTATCAAAGTTCCAGAGTTTCCAGAGGCATGTGGTTTAGGAAGTTGATGCCTTGGAAACCCCGTGGGGCACTTCTCCTCTGTCCTCCAAGGGTGCTGGGACTTGGGATCAGGTTAATGGATTGAGTGTTGTTGTGTACCATCAAGTCAGAACTGACCCATAGCTAACCCTCCAGTGGCCTTTCAGGGCCAGTTAATCACACAGGAGGAGACTGCCCATGTTTCTCCTGTGGAGCAGCTGGTGGATTTTAAGTACCACTGAACCACCAGAGCTCTCTAGTGGCCCAGTACCTCGCTGTAATTGGTGCTCCGAGAACTTGGGATGGTATACTTTCTCCGAGTCCATATTGTAGAGTTGTGTCCAACTTTATCCGTTGTAGCATGTTGTTCTCTTAGTTGTACTAATTGACACTGAATCCATTTCTTTTCTTTCTTTTTTTTTTTTCAGAAGCATCTCACTACCCACTCCCCAATCTTTCTGGAGTTACTCTTTTCATTTCCCTTGAGAACCTCTAGCCCCCAAATGTATTCAGATGAGGTGTTTGATTATTTGTAGGCTCTTTTGGAAGGAATTCTTGCATGAAGTTGAATTACAGCCTGAACCATAGATCTGCTGACTATAGTCCAAATCCTGTCCACTGCTGTTAGTAAGTAAAGCTTTATTGGAGCCCAGCCATGCTTATTCATTTACCTATGGTCTGGGCAGCTCTGATGGCAGAGGTGAGAAGATGAGACAGACGCCCCCAGCTCACAAAGCCTTAAATATTTGCTATCTGACTGTTCACAGGAAAAAAAGAAAAAAATCTGCTGACCCCGCGTCTACACAACAGATTCTCAAGCTGGGCTGCAGTTAGAATCTCCTCCAGGCTTTCAACAAAATGCAGCTGCCTGGGTCCCACCCCGGCCAAGAGATTTTTCCTTAATTGCTTGGGTTGCTCTAAATGTGATCGTTTTAAATTAGCTGGCTGCTCAGAGTTGAGACCCACTAGCCTAGATTGAGAAAGCTCTGGTGGCCTAGTGGTAAGGAGCTGTGCTGCTACCCTTGTGCAGGCGGTTCAAATCCACCAGCTGCTCCTTGGGAGCCAGCTGGGCAGTCTTCTCCCGTGTGATTAACTGCTCTGAAAATCCGTTGGAGGATCAGCTGTTTAGCTGGTTTTGACTCGGCAGAATAAAACAACAACAAATACAGATTGAGAGTGTTACTGTCACTTCCAGCAGCTAGGAGCCACCCAGAGTCTGTGCCACGAGTCTCTATCAGAAGTCCCTTTATTGAGTGGCTGGGAAAGAGTGTGCCTTATCTCTGATGAGAAAGTGTTGCCGTGCCCTGAATTCTTGTCTTAGGTGGTGGTGGTGTACTGCGTTATCAGTCATCAGTCTTGCCAATGTTCTCTCTGAAGCTACAAGCCCATCCCACCAAGACTGTCTCCCACTGGTTCTTTGTTTAAGGGTTCTCGTCTGCTATCTGCTCTAGGAAAAGGGCCACAGCTCGGATATTCAGCTTTTGTTTTCCTTGACCCAGCATGTTGGAGCAGGCAGGAGAAGAATAGATGATGCCGTGTTTTTCCTGCATAATAGCTGGCAACCCTCACACTTGTGCATGTGTTCACCGAAAGATAACTCTCCAGGTGGTGCTAGAGAGAGATCTTGGAGTCTGGTGGCATCTTGCACTACTTCTGTAAATTGCCCTGGACTGGGTTTCATTTCCTTCTTTTGAGCCTTTTAAAAAATAAAAATAAAAAGTCGTGTCGTCACTTCTTGCTTTGCTGGCCTTAGTTCCTTACACAGGCCCCTTTGCCCCTGCTTTGATAATTGGTACCTCTCAGCCTGGAACCTGTTGGGGCTTGCTGCACTTTCTCCTGGAGCCCTTTCTTCTCCCTTGAGCAACCCCTACAGTGTGGGTTCCTGGGGCATGTATGCGCGCGCGCAGAGCCCTGTAGGACAAGATGACAGAGAGCCCATCCGTGAAAGAGGACGACTGGCCCATGGGCGCCTATAGAGAGAGGAGACATGTGTGTCAGAGAAGGGAAGACATTTGCAGACATTCATTCATTTGCCCCTTTCAGAGACTGGTAAAATGTAAACGCAAAGTAAATAGCAGAATTTGCAGTTCTAAAATAAAGAAGCCAAATTCAATTTCAGCTACTTCTTTATGTTGGAAAGCCTGTTTTGATGAAAGGATCATGGAGACCGACCTCCAGGAGCCTGAGGGAGCTCTGGACCCCGGTCCCTCTGGACAAGTTGTAACTTCAGAGTCACTACAAAACTCGGTCTTTTAGCTAATAAAATGGGGAAATCTAATCACTATTTTTTCTTTCTCCTAGTCTATTTTATGAGCATAGGTAACATAAGTGTGAAAGATACCCTATAATAACACAGTGTAATATTTTACGTTGTTGTGGTCCAGCAAACTTAGAACTTCGTTATGATAGGCACATCTCATTCTATTGTGCTTCCTAGATACTGTGTTTTTTTACAGATTGAAGGTCCGTGCCAACCTTGTATTAAGCAGGCCGATCAGTGCCATTTCCCCCCAAAAGCACTTTGTGTAACATTTTGGTAATTGACACAGTATTTCAGACTTTCACCCTGTGTCATAGCATTTAACAGACTAGTCTAATGTAAGTATAACTTTTCTGGACACTGGCAAAGAAACAAAGGAGAAACGGGGGAGAAGACGCTATTCTCCTTCTTGAGGTGGTCTGGAACCCGTCCTGCAGTATCTTTGAGGTCTGCCTATCTGTCATCCAAAACAGTATTGCATACCTGAGCAGATAATGAGGCTATCTGATCACTCACTGAGCTCAGGGGTTAGCTTCTGAGGCGGAAAGTCTGGCCTCTTTTGGGATAGGAGATGGCAGAAGAAGCAATTTCTTTTTATAAATGTGCTGGTGTGCATGCTGTTATAAACAGGGCCTGGGGTTCTGAGCTATTCTTTGGGCTTCACACATTGTTTTATTTTATTTACTGGCAGGTAGAAAGAATGGGGAATTTATATTTATAAATGGAATTATGCTATTAAAAGTTATGCCACTGTTCACAAATAGCCTTAGCTGTTGAAGATCAAATCTATTCACTTAGAAACAAATTCTTTCCTTCCCCAAGTCCTAGAACTTTTGTTTTGAGGATTTAACAAAGGTAATATAGTCTCCATATAAGTAAAATTTATTTTCTCACTTAGGAGGGTTTCAGTCATGAGTAACAAAAGAGATTCTCATTGGCCTGGAAATAAGGAATTCCTGGTCATAAAGCAAAGCCTTCTGGAGGTCGGGTGGGTGTCCTCATTGGTAAATCCATTGCTCAGTGATCTCATCGGTTCGTTAGACTCCTGCTCTAGAATTGGTGTGCCCTCTGCCTCTCCTGGCAAAGATGGGCGCTGGGCAAAGCCAAGGTTCTTAGGAACAGAAATAGGGGAGCATTTGCTGTGTAGAGGACTACAGTACCCACGACACCTGTGTACATTTCAGTCTGTTGACCAGTATTTCCCTTGAAATAGCACAGAGAGAATTGTAGCCATTTCAGATAATTGTTCTATGTATATTTAACCCTGCAGTTAACTCAGTTAAAATCTTAGTATTGAGAGTACTTCCTACCCTTAATGAGAAAGAGTCATCTTCTTCAACCATAATTGACAGGGTTACTCACATACAGACCCTAGATTTTTTTGCATATTCTTCTTCAGTTCCAAATCTTTAAGCTCTTCTCTGGGAAACTTCAGTCCCAGGAGTTTAGCTGGAGGTTTGTTTCAGTAATTTCCTTCTCTTAAGGGCATTGTGTGAGGTGTTGCTTTTGTAATAAACAGAAGCAGAGAGACAAGATGGAATTAATAGAATTTGGAAAGAGACCTTCTAGTCCAAGAAGAACTTCTACGTTTAAAATATCTTCCTCCATGCTTTTGAGAGAGCACAATTCTGAATAAAAGACAATTTGAGATCTAATTGGCAAACATTTAACTCCTCCAGATCTTTTCTTCTGGTAGATTCTGTTGTTTGAAATTCTAAGGAGGCTTTTAGTAACAAAATGTTCCAGAGAACAGTTTTTAAAATAGGGGCTATACAAACTGCTCAAATTAACTTTGAATTTGGTTCTAATTGAGGCAATTAAATAATCCTACGATTTAAGTGACTTGGTGGCTTTGTGGATGAAACTCCTTTCCAGTATAAAGCTGGAAAGTGAGTTTGAATTCGTTTTTCGTTGTTGACACCGAAGGATTGGGAATACATATAGCCCTTGGTATGCAGATCAAAGAAGGAAAAGAAGGGAGGTGATGGTGCAGACCGGCCCTTCCGGCAGGTGGAATTTACTGATGAAAGCACCCAGAAGGCAGATCACCTCAGAGTGGCGTGATTCCTGAGGAGGGGCACAAGGAGGGGGGCCCCAGCAGCTAAGACAGAGAGGCCAGCCCTGTGAAGCTGCAGAGAAAGGAGATAGCACCAAGAGAAAAAATATGGCAGAGAGGTGAAAAGGGTGGTAAAAGTCAAGATTGTTAGAAGCTTGCAAAACGACTGCAGCTCTTGTGGACGCACTGAAGTCCGTTAAAGGTTCTTTGAGTGTAAACAGCTCTGTGTGTATTTCACCCCTAGGTCATAGCTATTCACAATATTGATGCTCTGACCGTCAAGACAGTTTGAGTCCTGGGCACTGTGCTGTGGTGCTTTGGCTGGATGTCCATAAGAATCAAGCCATCAGAGCCCAAGTTTGCATGCTGCAATTCAGTGTGTGTGGAAAAGACCAGCTTGGGCGGGATGAGGGGGACACAGCCTATTCTCAGGTCTGCCACATAGGAATGCATTGCTATCGAGTTGTCTTTTCCATTTTCAAAATTTAAAAAAAAATCTTCTAAAATGGTTTGTGTGTAAACTGTGAAGAAAAATGTTTTAAAAATCATTTGGAATGGAATACTGAGTGTAAATTTCTAGAGACTTCTATATATGAGTGCGTTTTAACCCTGGCGATCCATGGGGTGACAGGTGTTGCAGTCAGATTGCCCTCACGTCCTATATATGAGCACATTTGAAAAGAAAATAGGCCTCTGCCGGGGAAGGAGGGACAATCTCCTCCTGTACCAGTCAGATCTGATTTGACGGTACACGCACACAAAAATAATAAAATTAAAAAAAAAAAAAGAAAAGAAAATAGGCATGAATTCACCCTGTGCCTGCTTTCCATACCATCATCGTAGCTTTTGTTCTTGTGTAGATGTAGTTTTTAAATGTGCAATAAGGAACTGTGGGGACACAGTGGTTAAGTGATTGAGTGCTATCAGAAAGGATTCTTAGCCACTCAGCAGCTCTGTGGGAGAAAGACCTATCTGCTTCCACAGGAATTACAGCCTTGGAGACTCTAGGGAATAGTCCTTGGTCAGAGACTCTGAGTTGAAATGAACTTGTTGGCATATCACAGATGTCCAGTGGAAAGAAACAGAATTGTTACTTATTTATTATGTAGAGTCATGTTGAAATGCCTAGTGCAAAAGTCAACCACCAAGGCAATTTGATGTTGTGAAATGTTATTTAGGAAGGAGTTCTACTTTATTCATCTGAATCTTCGAATGAATGTTTTAGTAGGATGCCTCTGAAGTTCTTGTTTCTATGATTTACCTTATTTTAAAGGATCCCTTACCAAATCATCTTTTTTCTTCTGTTCAGCCTTCTCTGGATATTCAACAAATACGAAATATGACCCACACCAAATTAAAGCAGAGATTGCAAGTCGTCGGGATAGGGTAAGTAAAAATAATGTGTTCTCAAGGAGAAATGGCATATGCATTTTTTTTCTATAATTATATTTTATTAATTTTCATAAACATTTACAGAGATTTTGGGCTTCCACTCATTCATTGTTGCACTATTCTCTCTACCCTCCTCCCAGTTTGTTCTTGTCCAAATGCCACACTTGTCAAAGCCAGTTCTGATTAATCTTCTTTGTCAGTGTGTCCTTTTCCATTCCCTATCACTCCTCCCTGAGAGAGACTTCACCCTGAGTCATAAGGAAAAGGGGATGGCGTATTCTCTTAGCTACTTCCTGCTGAAAAGGGACGCTGTGGGTTTCAGGGTGAAGATCTTCTCTCACTACTCTAAAGGGCCCCTTTGGCAGTAGGAAACACATAGACTATTATGGAGATTGATTTTGGAATTTAGATGCACTCTTATTGATTGTGCTTGGCCGTATATGTTCATATCCTTGAAGATGTATCATGGGGGTGTTGCAACCTAGAAGACACAAATTTGACTAACAAGTTATAAGTACATGAGTCCAAAAATTATGGAAAAGTAAAAGAAAAGATTCTTTCATTGTTTTACAAACCCTCCCCCAGGTCCCCTCCACCATGTAGCCCTCGCTCTAGTCTCCTGTGATGACAGAAATACCCAGTTATATCTCTCTTTTAAACGGTTCTCTCCCTCCTCTGTTTCAGTGCAGTATACATTATTGAACCCATCTTACTCAGTCTCTCCCCAACCCCAAGGACAGTCCCATTCTACAACAGTGGCATCATGTAATATTTGTCCTTTTGTGACTGGGATATTTCACTCAGCATAATGTTCTCCAGAGTCAACCATTTTGAATAATATTGCATGAGTTCCTTGTTTTTTAATGCAGCATAGTATTCCATTGTGCGAATATACCACAGCTTCTCTAGCCATTCGTTTGTTGATGGGCACTTAGGTTGTTTCCAACTCCTTGCTATTGTGAACAAAGCTGCAATAAACATGGGTGTGGGCATATGCATTTTTATGTAACATTTCCTATCATGGTTTGGTTAGTTATGGCTACTTTGTTTTAGAGCTGATAGATTTTTATTTCATTTTGTCTCTTAATTTCTTTCAGTAAGAGGGAAAACATTTTAATATCTTCATTCATATAACAAAAAAATGAGCCTGTATTTCTCACCCTTATTTGATGACACTGGGGCCTGGTTTTAGAAGGCTCTGTTCTTTTTTTTTTCCCCTTCTTTTTTGATGAAAAGATACTCAGCAAAACCAGCTCCCATTCCTCCAGAGTTTTTAGCAATAATGATCAGCAACATTGATGACATTCTTCACATTGTATCAACATTCTCCTTATTCCTAGTCTAGTTGTTTTTATTCCATTTATTTCATCTCCCTGTGGCCCACACATTCTCATCTATGCTTTAAAAGAGCTGTTGATTCTTTGGAGTACACACACACACACATATTTAACATATACATGTGTAGTATATATTTAGACTAATACTAATGGGTAATAAGTTTTACCCTTTGGGATAAACTTTTACTTAGTTTAAAGGTGACTTCAGGAGGTAGTTTCAACTTAAGCTTTGACAAGCAATTCAGGACCATAATAACAGAAACTCCATCCACTTCAGTAGATCTAGTAGTAACCCTCTATTCTTTAAGAATTTGAAGTACTGCTCCACATTTTCCTCCCTTTTGATCAGTATTCAACTATTGTATCCTGATCAGAACATTCAGTAGTGGTGGCCAGTCACCATCTATTTCTTGACACAAGGTAGAGGAAGCAGTGTCATTCATGCAGATGATTAATGCTGTAGTCCAGTGCCTACTCTGATAATTCAATTTCCTTCTTTCTCTTTTGTTCCAGATAAATAATGACCTGTGGTTGTATCTTACATAGCCTCTTGAAAGCTTTAAAGAACCCAGACACTACACACCCTATAGGGAGATAGAACATAAACTTTAAGAAAAAGAATATGCTAACTGACAGGATTTGTTCCAGTACACAAGGGCCCTCAGAGAGGGCTGCATTCTTGTATTACCAGAATGGCAACCTTGACCTTTGGCAGACTCAGCATCTGCCATTTCTCCCATAATCCTTGATAGAGTGTTCTGCAAAGGAATTTGACCAGAAAAATTCTAATACTCTGCTTGAATTCTTTGTGTGTCACCTTGATTCATCACAGGGTGCCTGGGAAAAGGGACGTTTAACACAGCAGACGACTAGGAATTCAAGGGATCCCTGTCTTATATGTATACCGGGTCTATTCTTTAATGGACTGGTTCTCAAATTTTAGTGAGCCTAGGAAGAACACCTGGAGAACTTGTTAACAGCATACCTCCAAGGCCTATCTCTTTGAGTTAAGGTTGGACTGAGTGAGTCCCAGAACTTGTTTGAACAAACATCCTAGGGGATTGAGTTACAAGTGGCCAGAGACCACAGTCCTAGAAACAATGCTGAACATGTGTTCTCTATGAGTAGTAAGAAGAGGTGAACAGGAAGAAAGTATTACAAACTTTGCTACATGTAAGGTACAAATCAATATCTTGAAAAAGAAAATTCTTGCCAGTTCTTCCTTGGGTAGAAGTCCATCAGCGGGCCAGGATGGTCATAGGGAAACAAGCCATTTCTTCTAGATTAACGGTTTTGTGGGCATGGAAATGGAAGTTTGTTGGAGGAAAACCCCATAATCTACAAAATTGCATGTGAGTGAGAGATTGAAAAGACAATTTTGAGGGGGGGGCAGGAAGGGGAGGAAGACAGTGTTGGTAACTGTAGAAAAAAAATTCTTCACAGCTTGTTTTAAAAATGAAATAAATGCATGTAATTTGTCTTTAGCTTTCCAGATTAAAACGAGAGCTGGCCCAGATGAAGCAGGAACTGCAGTACAAAGAAAAGGGAGTGGAGACTCTGCAGGAGTGAGTAGCCTGTGTCCACACAGGGGGAATTTTCCTGTGATTTCATTTTGTGCTGACTTGGTTAGCATATGAACATAACTGCTAAAGCTCATCGATGTTCTTTTAGGCTTTTATGTATCTACCCATCATTTCCCAGTGCTAAACATTGGAATATCTTTTCTCACTGAAGATAGTCAGTTCTTTTAAATGAAAGTACTTGGGAAATGAGACCCTTACTTTTATATTTTTGCATAATCTCAGTAGTGGCACTTTAAACACACATCTGGCAATTGGAATTCCCTTTTTTGTTTAATTTTATTGTACTATCTTTTTTTAAAAAAGCCCTTTTTTATAATTTGAAAATTTACAGAAAAAATAGATTTTCCCATTCAATAATTCATATTCATGATTCTTTATATTGATTGCAGCTTGCACATTATAACGGCAACGTTTCCACTTCCTCCCTGTGTTTCCTGTTTCTATTCATCTTTTCTTCCTCTCCCTTCCTGCTTTCTGAGCTTTATCCCTGGACAAATGCTGCCCTTTGATCATTTATGGTAGATTGCTTTTAAGAAGTGCATTCCTCTAGTGGCCGCCTGACAGACTTGCTGCCTGTTTGACTGAAAGATGAGTCATGGGAATTAGTTCAGTTTCAGACTTGAAAGGAGTTCTACCGGTCTCTATTAGACCAGTAAGCTTGGTCTTTTGACTGATTTTGAATCCTTTTTCCCAATTTCCTCCCACTCTTAGCAGGGACCTTCTTTTGTGATCCCTTTTAGAGGAATCAGCAGTAGTGGCTGGGCACCATCTAGTTCTTCTGATCTCAAGATGCCAAAACTGAAATTCATGTTATTATCTTAAATTTCTATTTTTTTTTAACTTAAACTTTAAGTTCACCTAGATTAAGTAAAATTTAAAATATACAATTTAAAATGCCAAGCCTCCATAGCTGTACCTCACACCCTTAGTCGGTAGCCCTATGTAGTGAACACAGGCTTTCTGGGCCTTAGCAAAAATGATGTTTTGAGCTGGATAACTCAGCTGTAGGGGGTTGCCATGTACATCATGGGATATCTGGTGTCATCCCTGGTCTTCACCCACTAGATTCAGTAGCAACCTCCCCTCCTTCTCTCCCCCTTTGACTTGTGACAGCTTAAATTGCACAAATGGCCACATGTCCCTTAGAGGGCATAATTGTTCCTGGTGTAGAACCACTGGGCTAGTTAGTGGCTGCTGCGAAGGACCATCATTGCGGAAGGTTCCACTGATCAGTGATGGTCACTAGTTCTTCCTCTAACTTACACATTTAGATTTAGAACTGTATCCCTATGTAAGAGTTGGGGGTGAACTTCTTAACATTTGGTGAGCTGTTCACCTCACCAAATGAATGAATAGAAGTTGTTGTTTTTAAAATGGTAATATTATTGATCTGAAAGAAAATACTCTTAGGGAAGGGTATGGCATGCTTGCTGAGTAAGACTTTTTCTGTCTCAATTCAGCAACTCTACTCACTTTCTGAATGTGGGCTGTGCTCCCCCCTTTTTGTGCCTGTTTTTCTCACCTGTACATAGTGATAAAAGACCGTCCTCCTTTACTGCCCCTCCACTTTCCAAACATCAAGCGTTTTTCCACAGACTAGCCCTCCTCATGACGTGTCCGAAGTAAAACAACGTGCTCTTTTGCATATATGACCAAGTAAGACAACATGCTCTTTTCCTTGTATGACCAAGGATGACAACACGCTCTTTTGATCAGGAGCCATCATTTGGGGCCTCTCCATTTTCCTCATTTGAAGACAAAGGTGGTATTTGCCAAGTTAGTTTCGAACTGAATGTCCTAGAAAAGCAACTCCAGGATGCTCAGACGACTCCGAAAGCTGCCTTCGCCGGGAATGGCCAGAAGGGCATTCATCTTTGAGGAGCAGGGCTGGGGAGGATGGAAAGAGCGGCCGCCCTGCTCCAGGGTAATAGACCTGGAAGCAGAACCAGTGCAGGGCGAGTGTGAAGTTTACACTGGCACCTAGAGCGGAGTGTGGGTTGTGCCCCTGGCAGAGCAAAGGGCTAGCACCCTTGGTCTTCTCTTGCTACTTTCATTAGCAAGCTCCCACGTTTGGGAGCAGTGACTGTGAACTTGGTCCCTGTCAAGGGGGGCATATCCTCCTGCCTGCCAGAGCTCATAGGATGGCCTCCCCTGAGAAGGGCATAGGGTAAGGTTCTGGCCCTGGCCTTGGTTCTGAGGGACCCACACCCAGCAGTGCATTCTCATGAGGGGGGCAGCAAGAAGGTGTTCCAGACTGAGAGGCTGCCAGAGCCATTGGCGAATCTGCTCTTCGCCTGAGCTCCATTGAGTGTTGCATTTTCTCCCCTTTGAACAACATGCATTCTCACTGTACATGGTTGGTTGATTCTCTTCCGCAACCTCACAGGAATGAGACAGCGCTCTGACACTTAGCCTGCTCTTTAAATTCTTTGTAAGCGAAAAATAATCTGTTATTCTGCCTGAGTTACACAGGCTACCAGACTAAAATTCCCTCTCTGGCATCAAAGATTGGCCCTTTATGTTTGGTAGTTACTTTGCAAGTCTAGATTATTTATTAAGAATTTTTGAAAGCAAATTTTTCAGCCTTGAAAATGTGATTACCTCACCCTAATCATACCAGAAAAGATGAGCTCCTGAACTCCAGCAGACGGCTCTGACTTTATTATGAACATCAATTTAAAGCAAAAGCCCAGGTTCTCCTCCAGAAATTTTTCTGCTGTTCTCGCTTCCCAGAATATCCAGGGTATTCTTTCCCAGAGCACCTCACCAGGAGTTTGGCTGCTTATAAGATTTTTAAACTCAACTTGTTTATCTTGGTGAGTGTTCCTGGCTAGCAGGGGAGCCCTCTTTCTGCTTGGGTCCAAGGGAGGAAAAAAGAACCTTTTGTATGTTTTAGAAAAATCTATATATGTTATGAACTTTGTAGAGGGGAGCTGGTCATGGCCACATACACTGGGTTATGGTAAAATACATATGTGTGTGCATCATGTGTGTGTGGCTACACTTAAAAGAATTTGAAATGTGGTGAAGTTTATGATGACAAATTGCCATTTTAACCTTTAACTCTTTGGTTTTCATGTTAACTGTTTTTGAAAGTATACAAGTCTGTGACATGCATCACATTCACCATGTGGTGTAACCATCACCACTATCTGTTTCCAGAAGTTTCCCATGGCCCAAACGGAAATTTGGCGCCCCTTTGGCACTAACTCCCCATTCCCCTGGCTCCCATTGATCTACTCTGGTTTCTGTGCATTTGCTTATTCTAGGATTTTCACGTAAGTGGGATCCTACAACATTTGTCTCTTTGTGTCTGACTTTTTTTATTCTCCAGCTAACATTTTAATGATGGAAAATGTCAAACATAAAAAAGTAGACTAGTTTCCTGAAGACGTACCCCTCACTTAGCCTCCATGATTGACGACATGTGGCCAGTCCTCTTTTGTCTGTTACCCCCCTCATTTCTCATGTTCCCAATGCTTTACTTTGAAGCAAATCCCAGACTCATACTTAATACAGGGATATATCTCCCCAAATTATGGTCTTTTGAAAAAAAAAAACAAAAACCAACCCATAACTATAATCACACCCTTAGAACACATACCCACCAACCAGCCAGTCAGTTCTGACTCATCAAGCCTTTGTGTGCTAGAGCTGTGCTCCACGGGGTTTTAATGGCTGATTTTTCCAAAGTTGATCATCAGACTTTTGCTTTGAGATGCCTCCGGTGAACTTGAACCTCCATCCTTTCAGTGAGCATCCAAGCATGGTAACAGTCTGTTCCCCGCAGGGACATCCTTACACTTAAGAGCAGTTCCCTATTAACCCTCATCTCCCCAGGAATGTTCACATTTTTCCAGGCTTATTTGAATCAGGATTTGAATACAAATGCACACATTGCATATGGTTCAAGTGTCTCCCACTGTCTACTTCTCAGCTCTTTTCTGTTTTATTGAGGAAATGAATTGGCTTTTTCCGTAGTATTCCCCAGGAGCCCTGGTGGTGCAGTGGTGAAGTAATAATTGATTGCTGGCCAAAAAGCTGGTGGTTGGACACCCACCAGGCCTCTGCGAGAGAAAGATGTCGCAATGTGCGCCTGTGAAGACCACAGGCTCGGAAAGCCCGTGGGCAGTTCTGTTCTCTTCTGTCCCACAGGCTCGCTGTGAGTCACAATCAGTTCTGTGGCAGTGGGTTTGGTTTTCAAGCTTGGTAGAGTTTCTCTCAGAGTAGATTTTGCTGCTTGAATCTGCATGGTGCCTTTTAACATGTTTTCCCAGCTCCTGTTATTTGCACAAAGTAGAGTAGTTCCAGAGTCTTGATCAGATTCAAGCTTGATTTTATTTTTGTTTTTTCTCGTCAAGGATGATTTGCAAGTGAGGTATTCCTTCCATCCAGGTGGCACGTGCTGTGTTGTGTGGTTGCTTGTTTTATGATGAGAAACGTGGAGCCCTAGCAGACCTTTTAGAACCTTTCCCATCAGCAAGTCACCTAATGTTTTGTATGCTTATCTTTGAAGATAAGTTCCTGAAAGTGAGATTAAAGGACTAGAGAACAAAGCCCATTTGGTTTTTGTAGATAATGTCAAATTCCCCTCTGTAGGGTTATTCTCAAGATTCTTTTGAAAAGTAGAAAAGAGTGATTGATTGATCAATAGATAGATATTTATTTTTAATAGTTTTTTCAATTATTATTTTAATGAAAGTTTACAGAAGACTTGGATTTCCGTTAATTTATTGTTGCACATTTTCCTCCCTACCTATGTCCGTTCACTTTAAAGAAAGTTCCATCATTGTTGCATAATTTCCTCCTTTCTCCTATCCCGGTCCACTTTGCTATGTACCTCTTATTCTAGACTGTTGTCAAGCAAATAATGCCTAATCATAGAAATAGTTCTTTCTTACATCTGTTCCAATGCAGTGTTCATTATTTATTCCCTCTTTTCTTAGTTTCCCCCCAACCAACCTGTCTGTCTTGTTGTCCTTTTGTGACTGCGATATTTCACTCAGCATAATGTCCTTCAGGATCACCCACTTAATGTAATGTTTTTTGTGTTCCTTGTTTTTCAGTGCTGCATAGTATTCCATTGTGTGAATATACCACAGCTTCTCTATCAATTCATTAGTTGATGGGCACTTGGGTTGTTTCTGTCTCTTTGCTGTTGTGAACAATGCCATAATAAACATGAGTGTGCATATATCTAAAGTCGTTTATTTTAAGGAACTAATTCATATGATTGTGGAGACTAATAGGTCTTAAAAATGTGTAGGACAAATGACAATCTGGAAACGCAGTGAAGGTTTCTATGTTAATGTCTCTAGTGAGAAGGCTTGTCCCTTGGGAACCTCAGCTTCTACTGTTACAGCCTTCAGCTGGGTGGGGAGGCCCATCTATATTATTGACAGTCATTGACTTAAAGTCAGCTGATATCTAGTGTTAACCATATCCATGAAATCCCTTTGCAGCAACACCTAGACTAGTGTTAGACTGAACAGCTGGGCACCACAGCCATACCCACCACTGGCAAGTGAGTGTTACTGTTTCTCCAGCTTTGCCAATAGACCATGTTGTCAAAGCTTTGCATTTTTGACAGCCTTTTAGGGACAGATAGTACCTCAGGTACAGATAGTTTTGATTTGTATTTCATTTATGGTCCTTTTAAAAAAGTCTTCAGAATGTCCGGGTTGCTGTTGTTGGTTCTACCTCATAGTACCACAGCAGAATCGAAGCATGCTCACAGGCCTGTGCCGTGTTCACAGTCTCTGCCATGCCAGTGCCTCTGGCACCCATTGTGCCAGGGAGGCTCCGTGAGGATCTCTGTGTGCTGGCCTTCTATGTAGAGACCATTCATGAAACATGGATGCTTGAGGAAACAGTTTCTGAAAACACAATGAGAAATTAGTCTTCAGAAAATTTGCTCTGTTTTTTCCCGTGAAAGATCTGTTAGCCTCTATACTATAGTTCTGCTAATGACCTGAGGAATCTTGTTTTATGAAAGTGTTGTGACATAACTTGCTATTGTTAACCAGAGACAGAAGAATCCTGTTTCTGTGTATGCATGTGCTGAGTTGTTGTACAGTTAGGAAGCTCCTTTGACATTGCTGAATTCTCAGCTTTCCAGGTTTACCTGACACAGATGTTCTTCCCCACCGTCTACCTGTAATGTCCTTGGGCATTTCTTCAAAGATGAAGTACATTCTGAGCAGACATCATCCTGACCACCTTTTGACCTCACAAGTTGTCGATAGTGTGCTGCTTACACGCAGCAACCTGCTGCCTTCACACAGCTTCCACCACAATCACCATTCATTCTCACATGGTAGCCACAGGGTGATTTGAAACACATCCTCAGCTGGGACGCGCCTGCAGCCTTCTCTCAGAAGGAAAGCCCTGACCCTGGCTGACTGAGGCCCCAGCCCCAACTTCCCACTGGTTTCCCCTTGTCACTCTCTCCCGTGCCAGCCTCATTGGCCTGCCTGCAGGCGGGCCACTGTACCAGGCACCTTTCCTGCCTTTCACATGGGTCCTTGTAGTTTCCTATGCCTGGAATGTTCTTTCCCCTAAATTCCTGCATGCCTATTCCCTCCCTTCCCGTAGGTCTGTAGTCACTTGACATCTTGCCAAGTTTCTTGCTTAAGCGCCCTATCTTAAAAAGCCCTCTGTATCGTGCTCTGGCCCTGGCTTAATTTTTCTTAAAAACATCTGTTGCCACCGAACCTGGTAAATTATTATGAT
The DNA here is from genome assembly GCF_000299155.1 of Elephantulus edwardii. Taxonomy (NCBI): domain Eukaryota; kingdom Metazoa; phylum Chordata; class Mammalia; order Macroscelidea; family Macroscelididae; genus Elephantulus; species Elephantulus edwardii. Next base: position 2,285,567 of record NW_006399865.1, read on the forward strand.
GATGATGACATTTTATTTTAAAATCTTTTTAATGGATAATATTTTATTTTTATTAAATTATGACTTGAGTGAAATTTACAAATCATATTGAGTTTTCCCCCTGATCAATAATTATGCATGTTTAGTTCCATGACATTAGTTAAAATATACATAGTGTCTGGTTACCCATTCATTCCACATTGTCCTTCCTTTTCCCCAGGATGAGATGAATTGATTCAGTGACTGGAGAAATGGGATTAGGTCTGTTGGAGATGAGGAGATTGGTTCAGGATAAAGCATATTTTAGAGCTAATAGTCACAGGTGACTTGATGGCACATAACAACAATGAGTGTTGTCTATCGGTTACTTTTCTACTCTCCCCTCCCCCACCCTGATAACCATGCTAAACTGGTGTGGTTTTTTTTGAACTGGTTTTTTAAAGAGTAGTTTTAGAGAAACATTATGAAGAGAATGCAGAGCATTCCCATCTATCCCAGCTGCACACGGTGTCTTCTGTTATTAATGCCTTTACACCTTGCTTTCCTAATGCATAGAGAACTGGACAATGACTAAGGATCATAGAAGGAGAGTTGATGCCTTTGAGCTGTGGTTCTGGAGAAGAGTATTGAGGGTACCCTGGACTGCCAAGAAAACAAACAGATTCAACCTGGAGAGGGTTAAACCAGGCTGCTCCTTGGAGGCAAGGATTCTGAAGCTCTGTCTGACATACTTTGGACATGTTCCAAGGAGGGATCAGTCCTTGAAGAGGGACGTCATGCTTGGGAGGGTGAAGGGACAGGAAGAGGAAGACCCTCAATGAGATAGATTGATCCATCCCTGGGGTATTGGTGATAGGTGTGTCAGAGATTAGGAAGGGATAGAGCAGGGTTTAGAGCTGTTGTACATAGGGTCATTATGAGTTGCAAGTGACTTGATGCACATAACAGCAACAACATGTGTTACAGTCAGTGCACTGATACGGATACATTATTATTATTATTATTAGAATTCATAGTTTACATGAGGGAGCTTGGGTGGCTTAGTGATAAGGAGTTGTGCTGCCAACCCAAAGGTCCACAGTTTAAATCCACCAACTGCTCCACAGGAGAAAGATGAGCAAACTTCTTCTGTGCAGTTTATTGCCTTTGAACACCCAGTGGAGGGTCAGCAATGACTTGATTCTGACTTGAGGATACAAGGCAACAGCAACCACTTTACATGAGGGTTCGCTCTTTGTATTGTGCAGTCCTGTGGGGTTTGACAAGTTGCATCATCTCCTGTGTGCACCATGCCAGGATCATTCCACTGCCTCTCTTCATCTCAACTTGCTTTTCCCTTTTGTTTCCTGTCCTCTCTTCCTGATCTCGAACATTCTGAGGTAAGGTTGGTGCTTGAGAGGGATGAATGGCTGGAGCCCCATGCCTGAGGGCATCATCAAGTGTGGCCTAGACACCTGCTTTGACCCGCTGTCAGCCCTGCCCCAGCCCTTTGTGCTTAGACACTGTGATCCTCTGGACGTGGACAGATCTCTTCTCAGAGTTTGGGCCTGGGCTGTGAGACTCTTAGCCTCACAGCCTCCTTACTGCCCGATGACCCTTAGGTGCAGCCATTGCTGTCCCTTGGGGAAGGCCGATGCTTTGGGAAGATGCTGAACGGCTTTCCGAGGGGCTGACTGACTAAGACAAATGAGGGCGGACCACAGGCTTGGTGATCTACTTCTAAAATGCCCCTTGAAGTCCCGGTGGCCTGATCTGCATCTGATGGAGGATGGCATGGGAACAGTTTCTTCCCGCTGCATACGGGGCTTGTCATGAGTTGGGGCCTGAACTGGTAGCAGTTAACTGGAGTCTTTTTAACTGACCTCTAGAGTGTCCTTCTCTCAGATTTTTCTTCAACTGTATTTTGGCCGCATGTTTTCCACACGTTCTATTACTAGGAGTAGGAATTCAATGGCAATGAGCGAGTGAGCTTACTTATTACTGCTGTTTGAGCCACAGAAACAGTGCCCACCAGTGTTCCCAGAACCAGTTTGCATGAGGTACATCTCTAACCATTAGATCACCCACTTTGAGCCTTTTAATTGCTTAATTAACTTCCTTATGGGGGTGGTATGAATGAGGTTGAAATGCATGTGTTTCCTTAAATAACAGTGACTGTACACTTGTGGGCATTTGACCCTAGAAAGGAGCATTGTTAGATAATTGCAAGTAGCATTTTCTTGCTGCGAGGATTTAATCATTTCAGAAAAGAATAGGGTCGTTCGCAGCTGGAGCGGGCCTCCATGAACATGTTGCCTTAACATAGCACTTAAGGTCCCGCCCAGGTGAAAACGCTGCCAAGAGTCAGGTAACAGCAAAGCTTAAGGAATGGATGTGGAGGCAGCCAGAGCAGTGTCCCTGCTGTGGGACCTGCTGGAAGCTCTGCCGGAAACGAGAGGCCTTCCAGAAGCACTCAGAGGTTTACTCCAGGCCCTTGCCAGAGCTGGTGATGTACAAAGCAGAAGCTATAACAAAACTTCACATGCCTTTGTGTTCTAAGCTGTGGTATTAATGTATGATATATTTAAGAGGTCTGGCAGCCTTTTTCCTCAGATGTGGGGTTAAGAAGTCATTCTGGCTTACTCTTATTTTTCCAGTACAGTCCCTTTGACATCTTAAATTGAACATATCTGGAAGCTTTAGGGAAAGGGGAGCTTGGTAACAAGTGTCTCTCAGATGCCTTTTCAGCTGCTGCTCTGTTTATCATTTTGAAGATGGACTTTCTCTTTTCTTCTAGAAGTCAACCATAAAGGGCACCAGTTTCCTTTGGGACAAATTTGGATTTGATTATGTGGCTACTCTTCCGTTTTGAGACATGTGGGGTCTTGGAGGCTAACTGGCCGGGAAGGGGATGAGCGCTGTGAGCTTTGCTGTGCTCCTTGTAGGTTGTGTGACTTTAAGTGAGTCTCTTTAACCTCCCTAAGTCTGAGGGACGAGATCGAGAGTGGTGAAGACTAGTTTGTCTGTGTACTGACTGCCTTCTTTTTAAAAACACTGCCTAATATCGTAGGTCCTTTCTCATGCTAGCTTCTATTCTGCTTAAGCAGTTGTGCTGCAATCCCAAAAGCACATGGTTCGCATCCACCAGCTACTCTGTCGGGGAGGGATAGGCAGTTTCCTCCCATGCCGTTAACTGTCTCTGGAAATCCACTGGAGGGCTCAGCTCCGACTCAACAGTCCACATTAATAACAGTGTCTTAGGTCCTTTCTCATGCTAGCCTTTGTTCTGCTTAAGCAGTTATCAATATTCTATTGCTTTATTGGAAGTGTAAGTACCATTTTGGGCCCTTAATTAAAGATAAAATAAGGAGAAATTCTCTGGTAGCCACACATGTTGTGATGTTCTACATGGAATTGAATGCAGTGATACAAATATCACTAAATATCACACACACACAAAATGCCAAGGCATTGAGCGTGCCATTGCAATTGGCCGGAAGTGGCGTAGGGAGCACTGGTGACCTCCTCCTTGAGGTGTTGCACTGCTGACCCAAAGTCCACAACCCCCTGGTGGTGTGGATCCCCAGCTCCTCCAAGGAAGAAAGATGGGCAGTCTCCTCCTGAGCGAGTTATAGCCCCAGAAACCCAAAGGAGGATCACCTATCAGTTGGTTCTGACTCAACAGCTAGAAGTTTGCATTTTGGAGTTTTTTCAAGGAGAGGGACCTCTTAGATAAGTGACTTTTGCAGACAGGAATGAAGAAGGCTTACTTGGCTTTGAAGGTTTTTGGGTTTCTTTCCCCTGCTTTAGTGAAAATATATCACAGTGGAGCAGAGGAAGTGGATTGAGTTGTCTGAAAGGTAACTGGCGCTTCTGAAAACAAATGGCCATGCCTGCCTGGCCTCTTGCAGGTGTGTGATGCCTGGCTTGCTCGGCAGTGGGCCTGTGCAGTAGGAAGAGGCAATGCATACGTTGTGACTGCATGCAGCTTTCTGAAGAAGGAGATGTGGCGCTGGATCCCACCTGTGCCAGGTGTTAGCTTGTCGTCCTGAGCTCCTTAGGCTCTCTGATACTCAATTTTCATCATCATGAAATCGAAGCTAATGATATTTATTTCTTGAGGTGGTCTAGGGATTAAATGAGATGATCCATGTGGAGAACACATAGCAAGACCCTCATAGGTACTTGAGAGATTCAGCTCTTTTTCTAGAACAAAAAGAGTTTATAATTAATAGTTACTGATGGAATGTCAGATACCTGGTGCTTTGAGATCACATTATGTGACTTTTACACTTAACAAACCAAAAAACACAGGTTTATTAAAATATAATGAATGCATAGCAAGTGTACAGTTTGGTGTTTTATGTATAATCAGAGGTACATGCAGCCATCACCACAGTTCATTTCAAAACATTGACATCACTTCAAAGAGAAGCCCCACGTTCTTTAGTTGTCACTTCTTCCGTCCTAGGCCCTAGGCTGCCACTAATATACTTGGTGGTCTCTTTAGATTTCTGGACATGTCCTGTGAATGGATTCATGTAGCATGTGGCCATTTGTGGACTGGCTCCTTGCACTGATCATGTTGTGTTCAGGGTTCATCCATGATGTCGCATGAGTCAGCTTTCCATTCTTTTTTTTTCATAGCTGAACAATGTTCTCTTGTGTGGCTCGATGCTATTATGTTTATTCATTCAGCAGTTGATAGACATTTGGGTTGTTTCCACCTGCTGGCTGTTATGGGAAGCTTTAGTACTGTAGTCTCCAGAGAACTATGATGTGAACCCAGAGACCACGCTTCTCTGCCTGGTTCGAATCCACCAGCCTCTCCTTGAGAGAAAGATGGGCAAGCTGTCTCCTCTCATGTAATTTACAGCCCGAGAAACCTGCTCGAGGGTCAGCTGTGAGTCAGAACTGTTTTGACGGAACCAGCTAGGCAGCAGTGAGAGAGAGAGATTAGCTATTATAAATGAAGCTAATATAAACATCCCCACTTTTTGAACAGTGTCACCTTTCCACTTTGGCTCTCAATAAACATTGTGTATGCAGTGGGAACATAGAAGACTTTGCAGGGCACAGTTACTTCCTTGTTGAAGCAGTAGCTGTGTTCCTGCCTTCCCGCTCTGGGACAGGGAAGATAGCCCTTCTTCCCAGTGCCACTACCCTTCTTCAGGTTCTCGGAGCCCCATGCTGTCGAGCTGTGAGATGCACCCAGGCCTGAGTCAGGAGGTCGAGTTCTGTTCTCCCGGCTGATCTGCAGTGTATACTGAGGCACTCAGGGCCTGGAGCTGGTCCTGCTCCTGCCAGGCATTGGGCCTTGTTTCTCTTTGTGTAGCAGCCATTCCCATCCTGTCCCATGGAGCCTGGACAGGCTACCGGTGCCCTTCTAAGAGTGCCTGGATTTATAGTTCCTAAAAGCCACAAGTAAATCATCAGCTTTATGTACAAAACCGAGCTGGCAGGATTGGACTCTCAGATCGCAGCCTTAACAATGGGTGCGTGTCTGTAATCTATATGGACGTTGGGTTCTTATTCATTTCCAGGTCCTTGAAAACATTTTGTTTACTGCAGTGGAGCTTCAGCACTCTCGGTGGGTCTTAGCACTGGGTGATGATTTCTCCCCTGTGGCTTTGATTTAGGAGAAACAGATCGATCTGGTGAGTAGAGGTGCTACACAGCAGTCTGGATTTTCTGCATTCAGACGTTCTGTCTGGAAATGGGGTCGACTTCTCTGACGGACTTCATCAAGGCTAAGTGCATAGGGTTCATTAAGTTTCAAAGACCCAAACTGGAAGGATCTTTATCCCCAGAAAGGAACCCCAGTGCTACAGCAGTCAATCAATTCACCTTGTTAACCAAAAGGTCAGCACTTCTAACCCACCAGCTGCTCTGAGGGAAGAAGACACAACAGTCTGCTCCTGCAAGGTTTACACACAGACTTGGAAATCCTGCAGGCTTCCAGGGAGCGATCAAAATCAAACCAATGGCAGTGAGTTTGGTGTGAGTTTTATCAGAAGATGAATACAAGGAGATGTTGTTAAGTAAATAAGAGGTTTTCCAAACGAGGCAAGGTGAGTGTCCATGAGATATAGGGCCTTGTGTTTCTGCTGTGTCAGAACTTAGTGTTCTCCATTGTCTAGAGAACATCGTAGCTGAACGACCAGGAGCTTTCCTGTGCTTTGTGTGTTCCGCCATCTCACTGCTGGGTATCCGGATAGCTCTGGAAGATGAACAGCGCTCCATCTGCGAGGGCCTCCCCCTGCAGCCTGCGCCCCTCAGCTGGAGTGCAGGAATTTTATCTTCCCGGTGTTGCTCTGTGCACGAACAGTTTAGTGCGGAAATGTTCGCGAGTACAAGTCTTTCTGCTGTTGAGTCACAAGACATTTAGAAATGTTTAGAGGACGTGAGAGTTTAATTCGATTGTTGGTTTTACCTGTTGTCTGGTCGGCTCTTGACTCATGTGGACCCCACGCACAATGAGGCTGGACTGTTGGGACCCACAGCGTTTTCCTTGTCTGATTTTCAGGAGCATGTCACACCGGGTCTGCCTTCATAGTCTGCCATAGTTGGGCAGCTCTGCCGAAACCTCTGGGTTTTTTCTTTCTTTTTTTAATTATTATTAATTTTGAATGAAAATTCACAGAGACTTTAGATTTCCATTCATTCATTGTTGCACTTTTCTCCCTGCCCCCCCCCATATTCTCTTTGAAAAGTAAAAGAGAAATTCTTTCATTGTTTTACAATCACTCCCCCCAGGTCCACTCCACTATGCAGCCTTCGTTCTGGACTCCTGTCATGACAATAATACCTAATCACATATCTCTTTTAAACAGTTTTCTCCCTCATCTGTTTCAAAGCAGTATAAATTATTTATCCCATCTTTCTCAGTCTCCCCCCCAACACCGATAGCAGTCTCGTTTTACAACAGTGGCCCTATGCAATATTTGTCCTTTTGTGACTGAGATATTTCATTCAGCATAATGTCCTCGAGGGTCACCCATTTTGAATAATATTTCATGAGTTCCTTGTTTTTCAATGCAGTATACTATTCCATTGTCTGAATATACCATACCTTCCCTATCCATTCGTTTGTTGATGGGCACTTGGGTTGTTTCCAACTCCTTGCTATTGTGAACACAGCTGCAGTAAACATGGGTGTGCATATATCTGCTTGGATGTCAGTTTTGGTCTCTTTGGGGTGGGTCAAATGGTATCTGTATTTGCAATTTTTTGAGCAAGTGCCATACCGTCTTCCACAGTGGTTGCTCCATTTTACACTCCCACCAACAGTGAATAAGGGTTCCAGTTTCTCCACAACCTTGCCAGCATTTGTTGCTTGCTATTCTGTTAAATTTTGCTGTTTTTACTGGAGTGTGATGATATCTCAGTTGTTTTGTGCTGAAACCTCTTAAGCCTCCTAGCAGCAACACAAGAGTGGTGGCTGTGCACAAGCTGTGTTGGCCCTGTGTGGAAGGCAGGGGCGCTACCGCCGAACCGTCACTGCCCTCTCATTTTACCAGTGACACTTATCTAGACTCTGTCAGCTGAGAATTACTGTAAGAAAAGACTCAAGTGTGGTGGGTTTAGAAACTGGCTGATGAGTTCAATTTCTCAGTCCCTCCTGAAGGAGGGGATTTTATTTTCACCAACTACTTATTAACTATTAGCTATGTTCATTAACTTCATAGATGGTTCTGGTGGTCAGCTGTGTTTGCGAATCTCATCCTAAACCTAGCGCCTCCATGAAGTCACAGAAACGCCTGACTTCTGGGTCTGCCCCTTCCCATCATATCTGTTGACCACACAGCATGCCCTGTGTAATATTTCAGTGAAACTCGTTGATTTTATTGGGAGTCATAAAGCAAAAGATACCTTGTGGGTATTGGAGTTGACTTGTAAGCCTGCATGAGACAATAATGAGTGATAAAGGCAGTCACTCTGGTGAAAGTGGTGCTGTATTGACGGTCAGTATAACAGAGTTTTAAAACTTAGAGCTCTGGTGGCTTAGTGGGTAATGAGTCACACTACGAACCCAAAGTCAGACGGTTCAAATCAGCCAAACTATTCCTTGGAAAAACATGAGTACTCTCCTCCCATGCAATTTGCAGCCTCAGAAAACTCATTGGAGGGCCAGCTGTGACTCAGTTCCGACTCAAAGGCACGCAGTAACAACAACAAAACCAGACTGACTGCCACACTACTGTCAAGTCAATTCTGACTTGTAATGACTTTAAAGGACAGAGTGAAACTGCCCTGGATGGTTCCCAGGATTGTAAGTCTTATGGGAGCAAACTCATCTCTTTCTCTTGTGGAGCACCTAGTGATTTTGAACCAACAACCTTTTGGTTCACAGCGAAGCATGTTAACCACTGTGCTACCAGGATGCTTTAAATATGTATGGAAAAAACACAACTCTCCAACTCACTGCTGCTGAATCAGAAACAATTCCTAGCTTTACATGTGTAAATCGCTTAAGAGTTTACGCCGTTTTCCCAACTCAGAGCCACTGGTGGGTGGTTCACACCACCAGAGAGGTGCTGCCTAGGGGTTGGCAGCACAGCTCCCTACCAACCACACCACCTCTTGTTGTTGTGTGCCATGGAGTCAGAACCAACCCATAGCTGACCCTCTGGCGGGTTTTCAGGGGCAAGTCATCAAACTGGAGGTTTCCCATCCTCCTCCTATGGAGCAGCTGGTGGCCTCGAACCATGTGCCTTCAGGATTGCAGCACAGCTTGTGCACAGTCGAGTCGGAACCAACTCATAACAGACCCTCCAGCAAGTTTTTTCAGACATAGTAAATCATATGGAAGGAGATTGGCCATCCTTCTCCCACCAAGCAGCTGGTGATTTCGAACCATGTGCCTTTGGGATTGCAGTGCAGCTGGTGCCACAGTTCCTGGCCTAGCTGTGGCTGTCAAGTTTTGATCACCACTTTGTGCTGCTAACCCAACAGCTGTGCCTCTCTGGCAGTTTAAACCCACCAGTGGCCCCATGGGAGAAAGAGGAGTCCTGCCCTGCTGTGCAGTCTGTGCACCCAGTGGGGAGTCAGCTCTGAGTGAGGGAAGCTCCAGCACTGCACTAGTCATTGTTGCTGTCAGGTTGAGTTGGCTCCAGCTCCAAGTGACCTTTATGTACAATAGCTGGAAGCCTTGCCAGTCCCGATGCTGGGTCCCATGCGGCCTGTCAGGATGCAGAGCTTTCCACTTTGATCTTTTAGGTGCGTTGTTTTGTGAAGGAATCAAAGTAGAGCTTTCAAGAGAGCCCAGGAAAAAGGTACCCCATCCCAGACTTTCCTTCATGTTCTCGTATTTCAGCTTTCTGCATCCAGTATTACCGTGCTTAAAAATATAAGTACTGTATTTTTTTACATTTTTTTAAAAAAATAGGTGGCCATTGCATTGGAACAAATGAAAAAAAGAACTGTCTAAAATGAATATATGATTAGGCATAGGCATTCTATGTGTGACAACAGCTCAGAATAAGAGATATGTCATTGCAAAGAGAACTGGGGGAAGTAGGTATTTGTGTCACAATGAATGAATATTGTTTTAAAAAATCATCTAAGGGAAAGGGAAGGGAGGGTGGCAGTAAAACATGCAACAATGAATGAATGAATGAAAATCTAACTTCTCTGTGAATGTTCATTAAAACAACAATTAAAATGAAATTTTATTTTAATAAAAATATATGTACTTGAACAAATTCCGATTTAGTAGTTGTTGCTGATGAGAGTATACTCAGCTGACCATACACGGCTTCACACATTTTTGCACGTACGATTCAGTGACACTGACTGCATTCTTCCAGTAACGCAACCATCCTAGCCCTCCTTTTCTGAGTTAATATGTGCACTTTTGGTTACAAATTTCTAAGCAGGAATTCTGCACCACAGGCACAGTCAAGGAAATGTCTGTCTAAGAAGCCTAGGAATCTGTATACTCGAGCTGTTGTAGGTATTGAGATTGAGGGGTGTTGCTGCCCGATGCGTGGGATCAGTGGTGTGCTTGTCGGTCTGCTGTGTGCCGGAAGGTGCTCAGGTCACTTTCTCTCCCCGTGAGTATTTGATTTGTGTATGATGAGCAATAGCTGTGCTGTCCAGCTGAGGTGGCCTCATTCCCAAGAAGCGAATGGGTTCCTGCTATTTATTTCCTTTGCCCTTCTCCTATTCCAAGGGTGCCAATTATTCAAATACCTCCCGTGTCAGACTTTGGTTGTGAGTTGTGATATATGCCCTGGGGAATTTGTTAATGATAATAAAGCATAGGAGTTGGTAAATCATTGACTTTTTCTACCATGAGTGAGCAGATTCAACAGAATAATCACTGCAAACATTACACGCCCGGCATCCTGCTCAGTGAGCCCTTCCCTTGCATTTCCTCCTTAAGTCTCTTATTCACCCTGCAAGGGAAATAGTTTTAGCACCCTCGTTTACAAGAAAGGAAAGAGAGGTGTAAAGAGATGGAGTGGCATGACCAAAGTCCCACAGCTAGTGAATGGCTGTCCTGGGCTGTCGCTGGCACACCAGGATGTTTCTTTGTGAGCACAAAGTTGAGAACTTTGGGGTAATGGTCAGGGATCCATGTTTTCAGGAACCAATGCATATCTTCATTATCGAGCACTGCTGTAATAGAAATACAACAAATGGATGTCTTTAAGGAACAGAACTGTATTCCCTGCTCAGGACGCTCGCTCTCTCACTCTTCTATTGCTGTTGAATCAGAACCAACTCCCAACTCATAGATGACCTTCCAGTGGATTTTTGGGAGGCTGTAAATTGCATAGGAGGAGATTGCCCGTCTTTCTCCTACAAACCCAGTGGTGGTTTGGAACACCAGAGAGGTGCCACCTTTGGGTTCATTAGTCCAACTCGCTAAGACCCACACTATGAGAGCTCCCTTTTAGATGTTGTGGTGTACCATCGAGTTGGAACCAAGCCATAGCTGACCCTCCAGTAGATTTTCAGAAGCAGTAAATCATGTGGGGAGAGATTGTTCATCCTTCTCCCACAGAGCAGCTGGTGGATTTGAACACCTCGTACCTTTGAGATTACAGAGTAGTTTCTTTTCACTAAGCCACCAGAGCTCCCTTAGGAGGCTAGAAGTCTAAATTCAGGACATCAGCCCTAGGAAAGCTCTTTCTCATTGGCTCTGAAGAAAGTTCTTGTCTCCTTTTCATGTCTGTGGATCTGACATCTCTTAGAGATTTCCATGTGACTTGGTATTAGTCATCCCCTGAGTCTCAGAGATTCTCAGGGAAGGGATATGGATCCAAAGGATGTGCTCCACTACTAAATTTTTTCCTTAATGGCACAGAAGCTTCCTCCATCACTACTTGCTTCTTTCATTTCTTTTGTATCTCAAGAGGTTGACTTGCAATAAAACCTAATCTGACCTTCCAGTGGGCTGTAAATCATGGGAAGAGATTGCCCATCTTTCTCCCATGGAGCAGATGGTGAATTCAAACCACAAACCTTTGTGTTGGCAGCACAATTCCTTACTACTAAGTCACAATGTCTAATCTGATTAGATACTGTGATTAAAACATTAATTAATGGTAATGTTATAAAACAAAATGTTTATAAATGAGTGTATGAAGCAGTAATGTTGTTGCTTGCCATCGAGTCAGAACTGACTCATAGCTGACCTTCCAGGGGGTTTTCAGAAGCAATAAATCGCACGGGAGGAGATTGCCCATCCTTCTCCCATGGAACAGCTGGTGGATTTGAGCGATGTGCCTTTGGGATTGCAGTGTAACTTCTTACAACTAGGCTACCAAATCACCCTATGAAATAATAATAGGATTTGTAAACTTCCACTAAAATAAGAAATCAAAATAAAAAGATATAGCCCATTCCTGTTTGTATCCTGCTGTAGTAACAAAATGACTTTTAATTCTTCCTCATTAACAAACAGTATAGCTGTTAGAATTTATCGCTGATAGGATAAATATATCAGATTACAAAATGGGAGGGTAATTACATATATCTCAGAATCATGGCCTACCCTCATTGACACAGATTTTTTGGGAGAACACGAGCCAATCCATAATAATGGAGAAAACATTTAGAAACTAGGACCTATGCATATAATGGTCAGTCTGGAACTCAGAACCTAAGCTAATTACTTTTCAGAAGAGGAGTTTATTCCATTTCTAAGTAAAAGCTTGCTAACTTCTTTAGCTCTTAAGACTACCAGAACTTAAAACTTAGATGTGAGTTGAGAAGGGACAGGTTATAGAAGATTTATCTGTTCATTGAGGCCTGAGCCAAGTCTTGTTACGTATAGTAGTCTTCCCCCACCACCCAGAGCAAGACCTCACACACACACACACAAATGTTGGAGATTGAAGCGGTCCATGGATATCTGTGTGAATGTATGGATTTGTTTTCGGATGAAGAGAAAGAAAGATGAATGGATAGATGATGAGAGGATGAATGAGTGGATGTGTATTTGGAAGGATGAATGAATGGATGGGTAGATATTTGGAAGAATAAATACATTCATGATGGATGATGGAATGTAAGGTAAGATAGATGGATAGGTGATGAATGATTCTTTGGAGGGATACATTGACAGATGTGTAAAAGAATGAAAAGAAGGAAGGAAGGAAGGAAGGACGGACGGACAGGATGGATACTAGCTCAATTGCCAGGTGGATAGGGGCATGGATAGGGAGGAAAGAATGAGGGTTCAACATATACATGGACATGTATTTTAATAGAAGGAAAGAACTGAGAAGATGGATAGGGTGGGAACATAATAAATTGAAGCCAAAATTTAAAAGCTATACAGAGAAAGTGAAAACATTCTAACTTTTGTTAAAGGCACCATTATTGAAAGTTCATTACTTTTTACCTTTTTCCATTTAGTGTCTGTGTATATAGCTCTCACTTTTATATTTAGTACATCTCTTTTACCACTAAACTAGGTATTGTGACTAAACAAATAAGGTGCAGTCCTACTGTCTGGAAGTCTGCAGTCTTGGGAAATTACTCGATCTTATCACCTAATCATTGGTAGAAAATGCAGACATTCTGACAAGAATCTTCTTGCTTGTTTCAATGTTGTAAAAGATGCTGTCTGCCCAGCCATGCCTTGTTTCTTTACATTTACTATGAGGAGGACAGTTTTACAGGGATCTTTATTTCCCTTTTCTAAATCTCTGTTTTTAATGGTCTTCTGTGAAGCTTTTTCGGGTTTGTTTAATAGGATGTTAAGACTTCATGTGAAATTATTCTTTTTTTCCCCCCCTTTCTTTACCAGGATTGACCGTAAGATGTCAAATTCTCATACCAACTATAAACTGGATGAGGCACAGGCTATCATGAATGAGCTGCGGACCATCAAGAAGGCCATTTGTACCGGCGAGAAGGAGAGGCGGGACCTGATGCAGGTGCGAGGCGAGGCTGTGCCTGGTACTGTCTAGAGCCGCAGCTAATACCCTGTCTTGGCTAGCCCACACACACAGAGAGAGAGACTGATGAGAGACAGAGACTGGTGAGAGACAGAGACTGATGAGAGACAGAGAGAGGGACTGATGAGAGAGAGAGAAAGAACTGTAATCCCAAAGGCAAAGACACACAGTTCGAATCTACCAGCTCTTTTAAGAATGTTGGACAGATGGACATTCTCCTCCACTGTGATTCATTGCCTCTGAAAACCCACTGGAGGGTAAGCTATGGGTCATTTTCAACTTGACATCACACAAGCAGCTATATGTGTGTGTTTCATTCTATATTAAAGTTCCATATGCTTCTGTTACATTGATATAGAGGTAAAGGAGCCCTGATGGTGCAGTGAAGCACTCAGCTACTAAATGCAGGGTTGATGATGTGAACCTATGTTAGGACTGTGTTTCCTGAAGTCAGGGTAATGAACTTGTACCCGTATAATAGCACAGGAGTAGATTGCCCATTTTTCTCCTGAGAAGCAGCTAATGGATTCAAACCATCAGAGAGGTGTCGCCTTTGGATTATCAGTACAACTCCCTGTAGACCATACCACCAGAGATCCCATGTAAAAAAAAACCCACTAAAAAGACCATTAAGGAGCTCTGGTAGCCTAGTGGTAAGGAGTTGAGCTGCCGACCTAAAGCACGTGGTTTGAAGCCACCAGCTGCTCCTTGGAGAAAGAGGGGCCGTTTCCTCCTATGTGATTGACTGCCTCTGTAAACTTGCTGAAGGGTCAGTTATGGGTAGGTTCTGACTTGATAGTATACAACAACAATGAAAACCCCAAACTTTCTTCTGTTTGTGTCATTTTTAAGTCTCAGCAACCTTCCATCTGTTTTCCTAGGCAGTAAATCTCAGAAGGACTTCCCATGAAGCTCCTACAAAGCCACTGGTCATTTGAAGTCACCAGAGGCATGCAGCCTTTTCACTAACTGCACAGCACTCTGTGGACTATACCACCAGGTCTCCTTTGATGGGTCCCTGGTGCATGTTAAAAATTCAGATCACAAGACCTATTGAATTTGAATGGCGGAGTACAGAATCCAGAAATCTCTATTTGTAGTGACTTCTTCATGATTATGATAAGAGTGTTCTGAATTGTTACATCTTCTCAGAGCAGAAGTGACAATGGCAAGAGCTGCTGTCATTTCTGAAGCCTCTGTGGGTAGCATTAGATATTCATTCTCCGTACAAGGCAAACCCAAGCCTGGCATGGACCAGAGTCTTTCCTGAGAAGGGCGCAGATATGTCACTTAGGCAGTTGAGCAGACTGCTGTGCAAGGCCACAAAGCACAGGGCTGAGGTAAGCCATCTTGTTGCCTGGCTTGGATTTGCCCACCGTGAAGGCAGGAGGTAGAGTTTCTAGAAGAAACTTCAGGCTCCAGCATCTTCTGTGAAGTCTCTGCAGTCCTTAAGTCTGAGAAGCTCTAGCAAAAGGGGCCAAGTCCTTTCCATTGTTGTTTTTGTTGTTGTCGTGTACCATTGAGTCGGAACCGACCAATAGCTGACCCACCAGTGGGTTTTCAACGGCAGTTTAATCACATGGGAGGAGATTGTCCATCCTTCTGCAGAGCAGCTGGTGAATTTGAACCGTGTGTCTTCGACATTGCAGCTCAACTTCTTACCATTAGACCACTGTTCTTAATTCAGCATTACTGACCCATGGTCGAAAGACTGCAGCCACATAGTCTAGAGCCAGTTCCACAGATCGTCCTGTACCCAGCCGCTCTAAGTCTTGTGTTTGCGGTGATGTCTGCTGAAAAGGAATATGTTCAAAAGTCTGAAAGATGTGGTAGCAAATTTGGTTTCTGTTTTAACTTCCACTCCAAGGGTTTTCAGTGCCAGAATACATACCCTGGGTGGTACTTGGAAATGCACTTGGCTGCTAACCACAAGGCTGGTGGTTCAAGGAAGCCCAGAGGCACCCCAGAAGAAAGCCCCACTGATCCCCTTCTGAGAACCCCATGGAGCTCATTTTCATTCTGACACAAAAAGTGTGGCCATGAGTTAGAAACAAGCCTGTGGTAACTCGTGGAACACACGGGAGATGGCTTTTGGCCGCTAAGAATTAGGACTAAAAATCAGGTTATAAAACTATGCAAGCATCGTCTGGGAGCTGCCTTTCTCTGTGTTGTTTATCTGTTAAGATTGCAAAGGGAGCTGCAGCTTCTACAGTTTTCCCTCTCACTCTTCCTTTCTCTTTCTGATTGAATAACTAATAAAAATAATTTTTTTTTCTAAAAAGTGAAAGGTGAAAGCAGAGCTGTAGCAGCCGAATCAGTACTGACAACTACAGCACAAATGTTCCTGCAGGGGTCTGGAGGAGCTTCCGAAACCTAATACCCTTTAAACAGATTTTTAAAAAAAAGTTTGCAAAGGGACATTCTTCCTTTTTAGGCTTTTTCAGTGATCGAACATTTTTAGGTTGAAGTGCTCATGTTTTCCTTTGGTAATTATGAAGGAAGGCTTAAAAAGTAGTGAAAACTATCCCACACTTGTTCTCTACTTGAGTCCCACACTGCCAGGATGGCTCAGTCACTGTCTCGTCTAAATTACTAAGGCTCCTCTTAAAGGTACATGTGGTAAAATGTGTTTTCTTTTGCATCCAACAAAAATAGGGGTCAGAATGGGACCGTTCTCTTGTAAACGGACTTAGAAGCAAAGCAGAAAGGCCCCTCTTTAAAGAGAAGGTTGACATTAATGTCACTTTTTATATCATTTGTCTCATTCTATTTCAGAGCCTGGCTAAGCTCACGGATGGCTTCAAGAATAACTTCTCTCTTACCGACTCTGTACAAGAAGCCCCTCTGAATCAGGGTGCACTTGGCAATTCTGTTATACCTCAACAGTTCTGTGACGCTGGGTCTCAGACGGACATCACTGGAGAGGTATGCTCACCCGGGGAGAAAGAGACGGGCTGCTGAGAGAGAAGAGGGTGGCTTTTGTGTTCCCATCACTCATTTTGTTTAATTTTCCGTTTTCACGGCAGAATTATTTTGACTTTTGTGCAGTTCAGTCATAAGAGGAAAGACTGTGTCTCACGTCCAGCTGAAAAGGTTCAGTGGCAAGGGAGGCAATTGGATTTGCTGAATGCCTTGATCCTTATAATTTGGATTCTTACATCTTTTTGAGAATCAAGTTTAAGTGTTTTCTTGACAGACATGTGACTTTTTTGCATGTGGGTGGGCAAAGTGTTTCTGTAAAGGGCCAGATAGTAAAAACATTTTTTTTTGTGGACCACGTGGTCTCTGTCACAACGATTCAGCTTGGCTACAATCATGCAAAAGCAGCCATAGCGGAAACGTAAGTGAATGGCGGTGGCCATGTGCCAATAAAACTTTATTTACAAAAAGAAGGGCATTGGCTGTGCGTAATTGGCTGATCTCTGGCTTTGACCAGAGAGTCCTAAAGGCTTTTTGTTGCTGAGCCACCCGTGGGTTATAGGTGAATGTTGTTTCTTATTCCTCTAATAGAATGCCAGGAAATAGAATGAAAATTAATTTTGTGCGAGACTTGGATGCGTTTCTTAATGCCCCTTTTGATAAATCACAAAGCCTTGGGTTAGCCAGCAAAACAAGGCTGATAATCAGTGTTTGAGGCAGGGTGGTGAATATTTAAAGGCGCCGCAATTGTGGTGGCTCGGTGGGGACTTGCATGTTAATTTGTTACCACATGGAAAGCAGTTTTGGACTGCTGTTTTATCTTCAGGCTTATTAAGTAAAGCTGAGATGTCAGTGGAATGCAGAAGACGGGGGAAAGGGGGCAACAGAAAACAAGATGCAAAACTCAGAGATTTCAATAATTAGCTAATATTTTAAGGTTATGGCAAATAGTGCCTCTTTGCAGTGCATAGTATAATAGTGACTCTTTATGTCTTGGATTTTTTGGAGCAATCTCAATTTTGAGAACAATCCTCATTGTTCTCAAAAGTACATTTGTGACCATATTTCTTCTTCAGTTTAGTGAATATGGTCACCATCTGTAATACCCTAAGAAGACACTGTCTCTTAAGTAAAAAAATGCCCAACCTTTTGCCCAAAGATTTGAAGAAAGGGAAGGCAAAAAGTGTATCTTTGAATTCCTTGAATAATTTATTGCTGCTTTTTATGAGAATAAACTCTATTTGGCAATTTTTGCTCAACTACTAACTTAAAGTCTGGCAGTGACTTGTCCAGTAGCACCATGAAGGGCCTGGTGACCGTCTTCTGTTAAAAATTAGAATCAAGAAACCCTCCAATGGAGCCATTCTATTCTGTAACACATGGGTTTGCCATGTGTCAGAATTAACTTGACAGCAGCTGGTGTTTTGGTTTCGGTTTTTTAAGGTAGTTTATCATAAGAATTAGAATTGAGATACTTTTAACTAGCTTTGAGAAACAGACAGGCTTGAGGGCTCTGTAATCTATTATATAGAACGTTTTAAAAATGACCTGTGGAGATCGTGATTGGCTATGTTGTGTCATAATCCTAGGAATACGTTACCATTGTTTACAAGCCCCTACAGTAGACTGGAACTGGGACTGGGCCTGGGTTGCCTGTTTGCTGACTGCCAGCTTAATTAAAATAGTCGTTTCCACTCCTATTTTGGAGATAAGGAGACTGAGGTGATAGGTTACCTAATAAGAGGTAATTAGAGAGAAGCAGATCTGGTTTTGAACCAACTTCTCTGACTCTTAAACTATTGTACTTTCTTCTCCATTTTATTCTTGTTGAAAAATGCATCAAAGGCTACAACTTAGTGCATCATCTAGCTATTATTACATAACAAATTACCTCAAAGCCTAGTGGCTTCCTTATTATTACACACTTATTATTAGTACACTTACTGTTATTTTTGTTAGTCGTAGTAGTAGTATACTTTTATTGTCTTACATTTCCCTGACTCAGAAGTTTGACTCATGTTTGAGCTGGCTCCCTTGCCTCAGAGTCTCTCACAAGGCTGCAATCACGGTGCCAGGGCAGAGCGCCCATCGGAAGGCTTACTGGGGAAGCACCTACCCCAGGCTCATGTGATTGTGCTCAGTTCTTCACAGGATGTTGGACTGAGGGTTTCAGGGCCATCATATGTATACCCTTCCAATAGGACAGCTTCTGTACCAAAGCTTACAAGCTGAAAAAGCAATAGTCTCGTAGCCAGATGGGAGTCCTTATCTTTTTTTCATGGCCATGATTTCCCTTCACTCTTGCTGTATTCTCTTGGTTAAAGACAAGTCACAGACCCACCTTACTCTCAAGGGAAGGTTGAAAAGTCACAGTCCCACCTTACTCATGAGGGAAGAAGGCTGGCACCATAACAGGACGTGGCAATTATTGGGAATCATCTTAAAAGTCTGCCTACTACCCTTGGTCAATGCTTTGTGTGAGTTTGGGGAATGAGTGTTACTGTATATTAGACATGCTTTTTGAGATTAGGAATTTGCAGCCAGATTTTTTAATAATATAGGCATACTTTGGGATTTAGCAGTTGGGGTACATGATGTCCGTGACATAGGAATTGTGAGGCAGAGGCCTGCTGGATGGTGTTAGCTCTAAGTTTCTTCAGTTTTGATCAATTTGCCCATTTTCTTTTCAAAGGATAAGAGTATAAACACAAAGCCTAGAGGCCTATCAGCAGTCCTGCAGAGAGCTTTCAGAAGGACTGAAGTGTATTGGGCTTGATGGAGGGGTCACTACTAAAGAGGATGACAAGTAACTTGTCCCCACTGTAGAGCGTTTTCAGAAAGTGAAACCGCAGTCCAGTATGTGTGTACAGAGGAGATTGTGGAGGAGGATGTTGGCTAAAACATTTCTTTTTCTTCTTTTTTTTTTCAAACATGAATTTAAAGAATTCTAATAAACATTTAACATAGGAACATTCTTAACCCAAAGGGGTCAAAGCAAGACAGCGATACCACTTTAACCTCTCCATGACTCTTGCCCTGGGGCACTAATTGCATTTAAAATTTAGTGATGCAGATGGGGGCAGAGCCCTGAGCCTGCAGCTGGGCTCTGGCCTCCTCCAAGGGCAGGGGTCATCTCTGCACCAGGGAATCTGAGAAACTCCTCCAAGAAAGCCCACTTCCCTGGAGTGATTCCCACTCCTTGTGACCTTCCTTCGGGCTTTGAGGCTGTAAATCTTCACGGGAGGAACCTTTCTCCTCTTTGCTCATCTCCCGTAGCTGATCTTTTCTGTTAACAGCACAGCTTGCACTGGCTAAAACTTTTATATGTGTAAGCCTGCAACTCCTCTCAGTGGGGAATGCTCAGCCCTTGAAAAACACTTCTTTATCTTGCCATTAGACCATAAAGAGAGAAAGTTCTTCATTGATATACAGCAAAACTCCTGTCAATAAATTCATCATTCATCAAATAAGATATTTTCAAATACTTGCTTATATGAGATCATTAAAACAGCCTAAATATTCATTAACAGATGGACAGATAAACAAAATTTAACAAAAAATACCTTTTCCCAGTCATAAAGAGAAATTAAATCCTCCCACATGCACCAGCAATGGCTGAGCACTGCGAAATAAAGTTAGAAACAAGAGGACATACGTCTTAAGATCTTACTCTTAAATATCTCAAATAAGTAGGTATATCGAGACCAGCATTTGCTGAGAGTTAGCAGGAACTAGATGGAGGGAGGGAGAAGAAGACTCCAAACCATCACCACTCTGCGTTTCTGAAAGTTTTCCTCCATTCCAAACAGAAACTCAGTGCCCCCGAAGCAGTCACTCCCCACTTCTAGAAGCCCGCCTTTCATAAAACTACTAATAAACCTTGGTCTCTGTATACTCGCATCTCCTATAAATATAATCATACAGGATTTCTTCTTTTGTGTCTGACCTACTTCTCTCAGGATAATGTTTTCAAGGTGCATTATGTCATTTGAAAATATGGTTTTAATATATGTTTCCTTTTTTTTTCTCCTCTTTCATTTCTGTTCTGAAAGTACGTCCTTGATGATAGAATAAGACTTGCAGACCGAGTCCGACTTAACTGGCAGTATGAAGAAGCTAAAAAGAGGTAAGAAACTCTTTTCCAGGCCTTACCTTCTACCTCCTTCCTTTACCCTGTGTAAAGAGGTTTAGCAGAAAGAACGGAAGACCCTCAATGAGATGGAGTGATACTGCAACAGTGGGCTTGAGGATGGCAGAGGTTGTGTTGATGGTGTAGGCAGGATATCTGCTGTTCATAGGGTCGCTGTAAATTGTTATCAACTGAATGGCACCTAACAACAGTAAAACAACAATGTTTGTACACAACTTATCAGAGAACAATATATAATTCAAATAAATCTTCACTTACATTTAGGCTCTTGATATACTTGGTAAAATTTCAAGTGTATTTAAAATACAGTATTCTCAGTATTGCAAATAGTTACAAAGACTTGATTCATAAATAATAGGTGTTCTTTCCCTTCCTTACCCTCCCACCTAGTTCAGAACTTCTCTCCGTGGCTCCTAACCATAGAGGGTAGTGGGAAAAGTCACATATCTTTGTTGGAAAGATATTTTTGTAATTACTGGGTCAGCAGGTGATGGTAGAATCTATTCCATTTCATTTCAGTAGACGGCTTTTAAATGCAGTCATTTATATTGGGCTGTATTCAACATAATTTGTCTTCTGAAAAGCCAAACTTGGCTGCGTTCCTCCTCCTTCCTGCCTTCCGTCTCATTCATAAGACATGGGCAAAACTGAGAGGCGGTGTGTTCTTTCCATGGCCAAGATTTTCAGTAGATCATGTTTCCCCCCTGGGCCTTGTTTTTGTTACTTGCTGTCAAGCTGTCCAACTTATGGAAACCCCACGTGTATAGGGTGAAACTGTTCAAGGCTATGACCTCCTGGGAGCATCCTGCCAGACTGTACTGTCTCCCAAGGTGCTTCACGCCTCCCTTTCCACTAGTACGGCATTTTTACGTAAACAACATGCACCTTCTGTATTTGTTTGCTGACTGTGTCTGCTCCCACCCCATACGGAGGAGATTGCCCACCTTGCTTTCATGGAGTGACTGGTGAATTAGAACTGCTGACCTTTGATTGGCAGACTGATATGTTACCTACTAAACCACCAGTGTGCATTATTTCATAAGCACCCCTAAAATTTAAGAATTTGCATAAGAGGGGCTTAAGCAAATACCTTCCAGGGTGCGGGTTTGTGTAGGTGGTTGGCAAAGAAACCAAAAGGGACATGCTTTATTGGCATGAAAGTGTTCAGCCATTTGTGCCACTGAGGCTCCAGCCTGCTGAGCCACAGCCTGCTTGCGGTGTCCCGAGTCTTCCCTGGCTTTCGTGTCCTCTTTTAGGAGATTTTCTCTCTTTTGTGCCTTCTGGAAAAAGCCTTAAAATAAAATTATTTTAAAATATGCCCTTCTGAAAAGTAGGAAGCGTATTTTTTTGTTGAACGTTTCTGTAGTCTCAAATGAAATATTATCTTGGGACTGACTGGAGGAGGAGAACAGAAGGCCAGGCAGGGTGAGGGAGCTGTTTTCTGGAAGGCTCAAATGGTTAGGCCAGCTCAGTTTAGTGGCTGGCTCACGAGTGTCTGGAAATCCACTTTTCTGGCTTTTTAGAAAAATGTAAAAATAGCAACAAAAGTAGATCAGGTGACTCCCAGCTGCAGGGGGTGCTTCGAGCCATTCTTCCTGTTCATTATGATGGCCTGTCGTTGGGCGGCACACGTCCCCGTGGGACGCTGACCAGTTGCCTCGGCCAGGCTGACTACTCGGCGGTCACACTGTTCCCTTATGCACTCCTCCACTCGGGCTCGCTGGTGTTTGTGAGCGGCTATTGTCTGCCCCGACAGAGTTGGAGCCCCTGCTCATTCTCCAGAGTTTCTACCAAAACAGTGCCGTGTGGGTGCTGGAATTTGCTGTGCTGCATTAAAATGCTGCAAGTGGATGGTTGCTCCACTGGAAAGTAATTGTTCCATATTTTGTGGTGACATTTGCCAAACACAGCAAGTGACTTCTTTGTTTGCTAGAGATGGCGCTGGTGCACAGTAAGGTAACCTTTTCAGTGGCCCGAAGGCATGTGTTTTAGGGTATTTAAGACAAGTATTCAGGGGCTACCACTGCCCTTCGTTAGTGCGTTGGAGAAAAATGTTCCTTCTGGACTGGTGGAACCATCTTAGGAAATACGCTGTAGCAGCTCTTGACAGGAAGAGGGTGGTGGCCCAGCCGCCTTCAACCTTTGCACAACAAGGGCTTCTCAGAAGTACCTTTCGGGACTTCAGTGTACCTTTTAAAAAGCAGAGATAACGTTTAGAAGCCATTCAGGGTTGGCTTGCATAAGTGCCTTTCCTTTTCTACCAGCACAGTGGTTTTGAACTTGAGGAGAGAGAAAGAGAGACTTCACCTCACAGAGGGCATTCTCTTGTGTCAGGGGATTTTCAACTGTCCAATCCAAGAGGTTGTTGGGGACAGGGGGAAGGAGAGGAGACAGAGGGAGAGAGAGAGAATGAGATAGAGAGGGTAAGGGAGAGTGAATGAGAGTGAATGTGTGTGTGTGTGTGATTTCCGCCCCCCCACCCCCACCCCAAGTTGCTTGTTAGGCCTTTCATCCAAAGTATCTCTAGATGAACTCAAACCTCCAACCTTAGCCAAGAGGGTTAATCATTTGCAGCCCCCACGTACTCATTAGAATACTTCTGTTTGCCTCCATTATCTTTCTTATAGTCAAGGCCTGACTCGTAAGTTAGTGCCTGCTTGTAAACCCCTGGGCTACTACTAGAGATCTATAATCCCTCCCACTACACCTGAGGAGATGGTAGACCATATGCACCCGTATCACTGAGGGTATGGAAAGACGCTCTCATGGTGTAGTCTGTAGGGAGTTGAGCTGCTAACCCAAAGGGAACAGCTTTGTGGCGCTTTGAATCCACCATCAGCTCTGTGGGAGAAAGATGGGCAATCTCCTCCTGTACCATTTCCACCTTCAGAAACCCAATGGAGGGTCAGCTTTGAAGCTGTTCCAAATTGATGGCGATGAGTGTTTGGAGGGCACATAGATGTAGTGAGAGTCAGGGAGGCTTAATGTCTTCAGGCCTGATGAGCAGAGGCTGGCCCAGCACCAAGTGTGCCTCCACACTGCCCATCAGTGAGGCGCATGAGTCGAGCCATATCAACTTGCGATGTAAACAGTGGCAACCGGTTCTTTGGAAATAACAAAATCTAGAGCATGCAGGATATGCAAAGCATAATAGTTTTGATGCGTGTGTATTGCCTCTCTTACTCTCAGCCTCCCTGATTGAGCTGGGCCACCTATGTGACCTCCAGCGAGCATAATGGGAGAAGGTAGCCCTTGGGTAGGAGAGCATCATAGACTCGTGCACTCACCTACAACACTGAAAAGAATGCAGTCACTTTAAGTTACCTAGTGGATCAGGAGCTGCACTGGCTGCTCTGCAGGAGCAAGATGGGAAATCGCTTCCTCTGCTTACAGTCTCTGAAAACCCACAGGGGGCTCCACTATGAGTCAGTGCTGACTCGAAAGTAATGTACAACTGGCAAAGAACAGTGCATCCTTCCCAGAGCTTCCACCCTGAGGATAGTGAACGCTGGGTGACCTTGGCTTTGCCCTGGACTTCTGTTCTTGTACAGCCATTATTCTTTTCACTCTGTCCTCCCACTTTACATATCAGTCTTCTGGCTCTCTTTGTCTGAGAGCATTCCATCCTGCAAAAAGTTAGCTTCCCCAAGTCCTGCAGACCCACTTGTGCTTTGCCACTTCTAAACTGAGGAGCAGCTGCTATATATTGCGGAGAAGTCTTTCCTGGTATAACTAGATTGGAGATTGTTTTTAAGAGGTGGAAATTGTTAAACCATAGAGTTCCAGACAATGAGAGAGTTCCTGTGTATTTGGACTAAAAGGAAGTTTGCAGAAGTGGACCTCATAATTTCAAGTGGTGGTTTGATTTCTAGAGAATTCTGTGACTCTAGCATTATATATCATAGTGACTGGTTTTGTGTTTTCAAATACAGTTTGTATGAAACGCGCCAAAACCACTTCTTTCCTGGAAGATAACATAGGGACAAAATAAAAACCAGAAGTCCCACCACCCTTGAATTGACTCCAACGCAGGAGAGAGAAGCCCTAGTCCATAGGGTTTCTGGGGCTGTAATCTTTAAGGAAGCACACAGCCAATACATTTCTTTTACAGAGTAGCTGGAAGGTTCAAGTTGCTGACCTTTTTATTGACAGCCAAATGCTTAACTCCTGTACCAGCAGAGCTCCTGGGACAAAACTAAGGGCCCTGAGTTTTTTGTGAGGAATCCTCAAAACATCTTGTAGCATGGATGAATCTGGAGGACATTATACTGAGTGAAAGAAGTAGTTGTGTCTATGAGACACAACCAAAAGTTTATGAACAGTAACTGTTAGAGAGATGCAAATAAAAACTACCATGAGTTAGCCTCTTACTATTGCAAAAATGATACTGCTAGAAAACAACATGCTGGTAGGATTAGGTGGAGATTTGAACCCTTATACATTTGAGATTGTAAAATGGTACAACCACTGTACAAGCACTTTATGGTGCTTCCTCAAATTGCTAGGAATATTTTATGTTCCAACAATCTCATCCATAGGTATTTATCTTAGAGTTTTAAGAGCAGTGACATGAGAAGACATATACACAAACCCATGGTCATTGCATTATTCATGGTAGTAAACAGGTGGAAACAACCTCAGCGCCCATTAGTAGATGCATGGGTAAGCCAGTTGTGGTGCATACATACAATAGATTACTATGCAGCTGTGAAGTATAATGGGCAGTCATCAAAATGTCTTGGAACATGATAAATCTAGACGACATTATGCTGAGTGAAATGGTTCAGTCACAAAAGGGAAAATATTACATGATCTAAGTTTTTCTTAAAAGTCATGAATGAGTATATACACCGAAAACAGTTTTCTTTGTTGGTTACCAGGGATGAGAGGGAGAGAATCTATTTGTAGATAGTGGACACCTGTTACCCACTATGGTTGAAATTGCTACAACTTGACTAAGGTAAATTAAGACATTCAGAATTACTCAAGAAGAGACAAAATAAATAAATAAATTAAATAATTTAAGAAAAGAATGAGACAATCTTGATAAATACTATAATGAACAGTTCTGTCATAACAATAACAAAAAATACGTATGATTATACAGGTATGTTGTTAGATGACTTTTAACTGACTTCCATCCATAGCAAAGTTATGAATGACAGATGTGAACCTTATCCTGTCGTGTGCCATCCTCACAATCTCCATTATGTTTAAGCCCATTGTTACAGTCATTTTGTCAATCTGTCTCCTTGAGCATATTCCTCACCATCCTTGCCACTTAAGGAGTACCTTGGTTGCACTTCCTTTAACAGATTTGTTTATTATTTTGGCTGTCCATGGTATATTCAATACTCTTCTGCAACACACACTTCAAAGGCACTCATGTATCAGCCTTCCTTATTCATTGTCCAACTTTCAGATGCATATGAAGTGATTGAAAATACCATGGCTTGGATCAGGTGCACCTTAGTCTTTAAACTGACATCCTTGCTCATTAGCACTTTGGGAGAGGTCTTTGATACTACATTTGCTCAATGCAATATGTCTTTTGATCTCTTGACAAGTGTGTGTTGACTGTGGATATAAGTAAAATGAAATCTTTGACTTCAGTCTTTTCTCCATCTGTCATGATGTTGTCTATTGGTCCAGTTGTGAGGAATTTTGTTTTCTAGTTGAGATATAATCCATGTTGAAGCCTGTAGTCTTTAATCTTCCTCAGTAAACAATTTAAGTCTTCACTTTCTGCAAGCAAACTTATGTCATCTACATTATGTATATTGTTGATCAATCCTGATGCCACATTCTTCTTCATAAAATCAAGCTTCTTGACTTATTTGATCATGTCTATGTATGTATTGGAAGCAGAAGTGGCATCCACTTCCTAAATAACATGCCTCTGGAAACCCTATGAACTTTGATATATGTCCATAGTAGTAGAGGGGCTTCAAGCCTTTTGTTCATAGGGTCGCTAGGAATCGTGCTCGACTCAAAAGCAATCGACAACTATGTATGTACATATATAAAAATTCTACTGCTGCCAAATTGGTTGTCAGTGACCCTGTGGAGCATAGTAGAAAAGGTTGGAAATCCTTAAAGAAGCAGGCTGCCTGCTTTTTCTCCCAAGGACTGACTGGTAGGTTTGAACTATGAACCTTTTGTTTAGTAGCTAAGTGCTTTGACCGCTATGCCACTAGACCTCCTACAATTTATATCTGTAGAGAGGCATGTGTGAGTACATGTGTGAGCATGAATGGGCATTTCTGTAGGCCTGTTTCTGTGACCTGCATTTATGTTCATATATTTAATAAAGCACATGGGGCACAATCATGGAAACTTCCTTCTTCTTGTTGCTGTTGTTGTTGGTAGGTGCCGGCCAGTTGACTACAACTCATAGAGACCCTATGAGCAACAGATCGAAGACTTCCTAGACGTATCCAAAGACCACACAGGATTGTTTTACTGGGTTGAAAGACTTAGGACCGTAGTCTCGTGGGATGACTCAAATCAATTGATATAACATAGTTCACAAAGATAGCCTTATATATCCTAGTTTGGTGAGTAGTGTCTGTGGTCTTAAAAGCTTTCGAGCAGCCATCTAAGATCCAGCTATTGGTCTCATCTGGAGCAAAATAGGAGGAAACCAAAGAAGAAACTAGCCAGAGGACTACTAGCCTGCGAGAACCACAGAGCCTCTTCATCCCGAGACCAGAAGAACTAGGTGGTGCCTGGTACAAGAAGAAAATGACATTTCTCACATATTTCAGACTTGCTGGAATCGCTTTGAATAGTCCACAACTCATTACCACAGTCAGCCTTAATCTTGGGACTCAAAAGCAACCCCCCCAAAAAAAAATTCAAATCCAAAACATATAGAATCTTGTCTGGGTGGTGTATGATTAGTAAAATAAATAGAAGAAGCAGTTCTTTCTCATTACCCACCATTCTGACCAGGGTCACAATGGAAGATGTCTGAATTGAGTGGGAGGAAAAGGTAGATAAAATTCAAATTGTTTAAAACAGCCAGACTTACAGGACTGGTAGAGACAGCAAGAATCCCCCCCACCCCAAAACTGTCACCCGAAGACACCCTTCAACGTGGACTTGGAGCCAATCATCTCGGAGGTATCCTTTCAGCCAGATAATAGATTGTCTTCTAAAAGAAATAATGCTAACCCATGAGAAATGTTCTCCCGGAAATTAAGATCAACTCTACGAGACTATCCCGACAGCAAAGTTGAGAAGGCGAGGAGGGTGAGGGAAACTAGATCAGTGGAGTGGAACAAGCAGGGTGGAGATAATGAGAATGCTGACGCCTTCAAACCCTCTTGACCAATGTCATGGGGTGATTCGTATAAAAATGTACTAGAAGGGAATTGAATGTGCTTTGAACATGTCAGGAGGGGCCAGTGCCTGAAGAAGGACATGCTTGGTAAAGTACGAGGTCAGCAAAAGAGCAGAAGACCCTCAACGAGATGAGTTAACACAGTAGCTGCAGTAGTGGGCGGAACCTTAGCAAGAGCTGTGAGGCCAGTACAGGACTGGGCAGTTTCGTTCTGTTGTGTATGGGGTTGCGCTGAGTCGGAACTGACTCAGTGGCACCCGACAAACATATTGTATACTCTTCTACCTCAAGTACAATAAAACGTTTTTCTTTTTTAAAAATGACTGCTTCTTTCTTTTCCCTTGAGGAACATCACTTAGGATTCCAAAAGTAGAGCTCAGGATAGGAATATTTTCAGATGAGCAGTTTAAAAGTTTAGGCATCTTCTTGAGAAGCCTGGTTGGAGAAACAAATCTTGACGCCTGCTGGTGATGCACATGGCTCCTTCCTCACCTGAGAGAGAGACTGTGCCCCAGACGGTGCAGGCTCGAGCTTTTCCCGTAGAAACACTCCCTGGCCAGCTAGGAACCAAGCTTTTGACCATCTCGTTTCTTTGCCATAGTGTGTGTTGTTGGGGCCATTCCTGCTGCTCGTCTGGTACCAACAGCCAGTGGTTATGCTTCCAGTTGAATTTCATCAGTAACTTGTTTACTTTCTTTATTTCTTTGTGCATCAAGTGTGTGCATAAAGACTATTGGGGTTTGAAGTGTGTTCCCCTTAAAATATATAGATACTGCATGGAAATGGGGTCTTTCTTTGCAGATGTCATCAGTCAGGTTAATGAGGTCATGTAAGAGCAGGGTGAGTCCTAATCCTAAGATCTTCTGAGTGGTGTTTTATAAAAGAAAGAACAGATACAAAAACAGAGTCACAAATGGAAAGATAATCCTATGAAGATGAATCAACAAGCCAAAGAATGCCAGGAGATGCCTGGGACTATGCTGGAGTTGGGAAAGACAGGGAAGATCTGAGAGATCATGGCCCAGCATCCCAACCTCTAGCTGCCAGAACTGTGACACAATGACTTGTTCTTCTTAGAAGCCACCCATTTTGTGGTATTTTGCTATAGAAGCCCTAGGGATCTAAGACGGAGGGCTTAGCTACTAGAGACAAAGGAAAGTATCCTCTCCATCTGTAATTGTTTGCAAGAGCAGTGGTGACAAAGTACCACACACAGGGCAAACAGAAGTTTACCATCCCATTGTTCTCGACAATACGAGTCCACATAGTTGGGATTGTGCTCTGTGTTGATTCTTTCTGGATGCTTTGAGGGAAAATATGTTCCATGCCTCTTCTTACCTTCTGGTGATGGCTGCTGCTTCCCGATGTGCCATTCTCTGCCCTGCCCCACATAGCAGCCTTCCCTCTTATCTTCTCTCTTTTGTAAGGATGCCACTTTGATGGGATTAAGAGCCACCCTACTGCAGTGCAGCCTCATGCTCATATGACTGGTATCATCTTCATAGACCCTATTTCCTAACCAAGTCCCACTGACGGTCAGGGAGTTAGGACACAACTCAGTGCATACCACCACTGCAGATGCACCCGATCCGCTTAGGTCAAGATAAGGAAGCTTTCAGGCTTTCTGCTTTTCATTGGGGAAGGGGGGGTGGATCTGCATGCTCCGAGGGGAGAAGATGTGAAGCCAGCACAGCTGAGGACGGGGTACAGTGTTGGTGTATTATTAGATCCTCCTAACATTGCCAGCTCTAAATGCAGACTTTGCTAATTCCACTGTGGAGTTGAGTTGTGAGGAAGGAGCTGATTGGGGACTTCATTGTTCCCTCTGATTTTGACCTCAATTGAGGTTTGCTTTGGGGTGCACAAACCTAATTTTTTTTCTTTTTGGCAGTTTAGCATTACAGAAAAATGATACAAAAACTAGAGAACGTTTGCACATATCCTTTCCCCACAGCTCATGGTGTTCTTTCTTTGCATTCCTGTGGCCCATTTGTTGTAATTGATGAACTGATACTGATACATTGTTCTTAGCCCACTTTCATAGCAAGCTTTTGCTTTTTATCGATGTGAATATTAAAGTGGAAGAGGTATCAAATGAGGAGGCAGAAGACCCCAAGCCGAGGCAGGTAGTGCTCCGGGACAGGGCCTGGGGCTCTGTTGCATTGGAGCGTCATCAGGTGGGACATGGGCTGCCTGGAGGTCTGGTCTGGCCTCACAGAGCCCCAGAGGTTTAGTAGCATGAGGAGTTATATAAGGGACTTCTTAGGTACACAATCAAACAGGCACCGTTTACGCATGTTTGTATGTTTGCTATGAGCCAAACACCTCTTGATAAGTGAGATAATCCTGCTTGTAATAGCAGAGGTATATTTTATTGTAGGAGAAGGCAACTCAGATTTTTTGGGGTGCCATGTGAGATGTTGCAGTGACTTCCACAGTAAAAATATGGGCTTCTGTTTATGGTCCATTGGTTCCTGGATTGTCACAGAAAAGGTGTTTGGGCAAGACTAGTGTAGGAGAAGTGATCCATGTTTTACTTTTGCAAACATTAGATGTGTTCAGGGAAATCACATAATACATATGGAACCTGAATGCTTGCTTTTGGATCTCCTTTCTTTTCCTTAACTCTCCAGGACCCTCTAGTTGCAAGCTTTGACGGGCCTTTGTGACATTTTATTTGGAGGACATAAAATGTATTCTCTTTCACATGGAGAGGGAGCGCTGGTGGTGTAGTTGTGCTGCTACCTGACCCAAAGGCCTTGAGTCTCTGGCAATGTCAGTGCTGCAGTGACAGCTCAGGAGAAGGATGGGCAACTTTCTCTCTCTCTTTTTACATTTTTTTAAGGGCCCTTCAATTTTCAACGTTCCCTTTCCCCCACCCCATGCATGTACCTTGTGTTTTACACAGTCTTTACATTTTGTTAATTTATATTGTGAGGGTTTTTTTGGGGGGCAGCTTCCTCTTGTCATGATTTACAGCCTTGAAAACCCAGTGGAAGGGTCGCTGTGAGTAAGAACTAATCAGACGGCAATGAGGGAGTGAGCGAGACCAAATAGAAGCATTAATAAAGGATCTAGTTGCCTCGTGGAGAAGAGGAAACTCGCCTATTTTAAACTGGTTTCTATTTGCTTTTAAAATGAGCTTGGAAATTTTTTGGGTTTTTTGGCAAACTTTAATCGTGACCTTGCTTAGCTTCCATGCATTTAATTTCACCGAAATGGAATTTCAAGGAAATATTTTTCTGGAAATGATTTTTTCCTTTAATACCCAGAATGTGGAGGAGGGCTCTGGCAAACAGGAGATTCCATTGTGCAGATCAGCTGTTTGGCGTGTATGTTTCCAAAGGTACCTCGGAGCGGCGCTTCCCTGGTTAGCCATAGGTGGAAGCACTGGTTTAAGTAAACTAACACACGGTAGTTACTCTGTGGATCTTGCACATTTTTAGAACAACAGCAAGTTGATCCAGGATATGGTTCTATCAGCAAAGCTTTCTTATCTATCCAGTGGGGGTGGGGGGAGGTGAAGAGCACCCAATCCAGCTGCTAGCAAGTTAGCCCTGACTTCTGGCAACCAAACCGCATGTGTGTCCGAGTAGGGCTGTGCTCCATAGGGTTCCTGGTGCCTAATTTTTAAGATGCAGATCACCAGACCTTTCTTCCAGGGCACCTCTTGTGTGGACTTGCATCACCTTAGTTAGCAGCTGAGCTCATTAGTTCTTTGTGCCCCCCAGATCTTCCATTCCTATGGGAAATGCATGGTAAATTGGTGAAGGACTTGTTCTGTGGCTTCTAATACAGACAGACAGATAGATGCTTGTGTCTCTCTTGACTGGTCTGAGGACAGGCCCCAAATACCCACATGTGGAAGACCTTTGATCTACCTTCTGTGGGTAAGGATATGGGAAAGAAACAGTATTTTCCAATATATGCCAATATTCTTCTATAGCTTGAAAATGAGCACACAAACATTTGCATCATTATGTAATTTTATTACCACGAACTCCCACCCCTCTTCTTCAGCCCCACAATCCTTGCCTAGTGCCCCACACCACCAGAACAACTTTCCAGATGGGCTGCGTGAAGTCACTGTCATCCGAGTTTTGTTTTTGTTGGAGAGGCCGCCCCTCCCCATGTATTTGTCCCGCGAGCTGTGGAAAGTTACAGTCCACTGATGTACTGTTCTCTTTATGCCAGCGGTGAGGCAGGCCTTCTGAATTTGCCTGTCTCCTCTCCTTCCTTCTGGGATTCATTCCCCCAGCTCCTTCATTCATTCTGCTGATAGTGGATAGTGCTCGGGATTTTCCTGGAAAGGACTAAATTGCCTCCACTGGTTGCAACTGGAATCCTTGCTGAGTGGTAGCTAAGCTAGAGCTGGCAGACTCAAATGGACTCTTGATCTCAAGTCACTCTTCCTTGGTGTGCCATCAGTTTCAAAAGACCCCAGAAAATGCAAAAGAAGTGCTTTGTTACATGGGTCTGTTGGACTTTCCCTGTGAATCAGGTACATTGAAATGAAGAAAAGGAGGATGACAGTGGTCTTTCTCCTCAGTATCCAGGCCTCTCCTGGTCTATCATAGAAGGTTCTGGAAGTCTCATTCATACAGTGTCTGACTCAGTTATATATCACTGCCGGAAAATTGAATCCCAAAAGTGGACTCCCCGGCTCAGCTGGTCTGTGGCCCTGTCAAGCTAGTCCAGTCATTCGTTGGTTCAGTGAACCTTTTTGGCACTGTTTTCCAACATGTTTTCAGGGCATTAGTTGTACATTCAACAAGAATACATCTAATGTGGCCACTGTTGTGAGGCCACTTTCTTTGCCTTTATGAGGCACTGGACTTGAGTCAAATGTGTGCTTATTTCTCAGCTACGCCGTGTTTACCCTTTTCTTGTCATAGCTCTGGGGTTTCCTGGTTGCCTCAGTACCTTTACTGGCTCAGGCATCCAGCCAGGTTGGTGATTCCCCTGTACCCAGCCAGTGCAGGGACAGCCTCACTTGGCACCTAGGTGTGCCTGCTGCAGTGAGTTAGCAGTGCATGCCTATATGGAGCATACCAGTGAGGATTCAGAAGTCTGGACCCAGTGGGCAGATGGGCAGCCTAGTGATATGCCCTCTGAGCCTGCCCACCCTTTGTTTACCATTCCCCTGCGGTGGAGACTGTCACATCAGTGCCTAGTGAACAACTTCAGATGTCCCAGGCCCATGGGCATCTCCAGACCAGGTGAGGTGCTGTGGGGAGGTGGTGTCTTGCTACCTAGAGAAGCTGGTCTCAGACTTGAGCAGTTACCCGAGTTCCGGGCAAGGTACTTTGGATTTCCTTTGTGGTTAAGGTCAAGGTCTGTGGTACAAGAAGCAGCAACCAGAGCCAGCATGCATGCAGCCCCTGCCTTCCCCGTGCTTGCATTCAGAAGCCCAGGTGAGCAGTGTGCCTCTCTCCTACTGTTTTCTCAAGGTGGGTGTCACTTGTGAGGCATGGCAGCATAGACAGAAACCAGAGACCTCTCTCTTGGGTCCAGTGTGGTAGTTAGCTCCTGACGAGGGTGGGGTGGAGAGAGTAAATGCCTCCTCCAGCTTGGAGTCATATCATAGAGGAGGTCAATGATCTGAACCATCACACAGTATCTGTCCCCTAGCAACTGCCACTTTGTTTGCAAGTCTTTGCAACAAGTGGGTTGTGATGTTATTGTCACGTTGGCAGCTCATCCACTTGGGGAGACTATACTAAAAACTCACACCCCATTTTTATGACTGACTGTGTCTAAATCCTTTGTTTTTCTCATGTATCACTTCCTAAGGCAGTTATCAACATTTGTTTAACAGATGGGTCTATAGAGGCCATGTGGCTCCAGTGGTCTGTTGAGTTGACTGATGATCCCATCTCTATCTTGCAGAGTCTCCAGTATCCAGCAGCAGCTGGCCCAGCTTGACCATGAGCCCTGGCCAGGAATGGCTGAGGC
Organism: Elephantulus edwardii; assembly: GCF_000299155.1. Taxonomy (NCBI): domain Eukaryota; kingdom Metazoa; phylum Chordata; class Mammalia; order Macroscelidea; family Macroscelididae; genus Elephantulus; species Elephantulus edwardii. Next base: position 2,319,309 of record NW_006399865.1, read on the forward strand.
TGACAGAGACCGGCTTCAGCTCCTCAAAGAGAAGGAAGCTTTGCTTCAGGAGCTGCAGCTCCTCCCTCAGCAGAGGAGGTCTGCGGAAGACGTGGCGAGGCTGGAGGAGGAGATCCAGCGAGCCCGTACCACATCTGCACAAGGCGCCACGGAAAGGTAGGTCCTCCACACAGCTTAGGACAGGCATGCGAGTCTGCGTCCCCATTGATTTATTCCATTCTGTTTCAGCTTATTATCAATTTGGTTTAGGTTTCAAATACCACAAACTTCAGTGAGAATGCCTTAAATGATAGTGTTCTGCATGCATTAACCAAATCTGACAAAAGAACAAGTATCCAGTTTAGTTGAATTATGACTGACCTTTTACATGAACAACCAATTAATGTATTTTAAATTATTACATGCAGGGAACAGTAAAGCGTCAGTAAATTAATCTGATGACATCCTACCACTGTACCCATGCTCATGTAATATTACTGAAATTTATTCTGAATAAACAAACCAACCCATTGCCAGTGAGTTGACTCTGACACGTAGCGTTCTTCTTTCTGAGGTTGTAAATATTTTTTTTGTTTTATTGATTTTCTTTCAATCACTCTTTATTTATAAGAGTTTTCAAATAAATTAGTTTTTTTATTCATTTGTTCATAGAGATTTTACCCCTTCCCTCCATCTGTCCCACCACAATCACTTCAAGCCATAATGCGTGTCCTGTTCCAGATTGCTAACTGCACTACACAGAATGTCTGATGGCCCATTCACTTCACATTGACCTTCCTTTCACATAGTCCGATGCAGCATTCATTACTTATCCATTCTTTGCCTGCTCTTCCCCTCTCCCCCATAATGCTCCTATTTTTATACAAGTGATCTTCTGTAGTATTTGTCTTTTTTAATTGAATTCTTTCACTCATTATAATGTTCTCTAGACTTATCCATGTATGTTTCATGAGTTCCTCATTGTTTTTCAATGCTTTGTAATACTCCATTGTGTGAATGTACCACAATTTCGCCATTCATGCATTTGTTGATAGGCACTTGGACTGCTTCCATCACTTTGCTATTTTGAATGATGCTACAATAAATATGTGTGCATTCATCTGTTTATGTCACAGCTCTGATTTCTACAGGATATATTCCCAGTAGTGGGCTAGGATCAACTATGGGTCTGATCCACTCGACAGCACAAAACAGTTATTAAAGAGGTTGTCATTTCCTCGCTTAATGAATTTTGTCACTTTGTCAAATATCACTTCAATTTCTAGGTTCTGTACCCTATTCCATTGATCTGTGTATCTGTCACAGTACCAATACCATGCTGTTTTGAATACTTCAGCTGTGTAGTAGGTTTAGAGATCAGGGAGTATGGTGCTTCTTACTTTGTTTTTCTTTGTTAGCAGAGCTTTGCTTATTCTAGGTCTCTTTCCTTCCCAAATAAAGTTTGAAATTGCTCTTTTTATCTCCTTGAAGAATATCTGTATTGCAATAGCATTGAACTTAGAGATTGCTTTTGATAGGATTATTGTTTTCATCATATTGAGTCTTCCTATCCATGATTATGATATATTTTTCCCAGTTATCTAGGTCTTTGTGTTTCTTGCAGTGTTCTGTAATTTTCTTTATATGGAACTTTTGTATCTCTAATTATGTTTATTCCTAATTATTTCATCTTGTGGTTGGCTGTTATAATTGGTATTAGTTTTTCTTTGTCCTTTTCTATGTTCTTTTTGCTACTGTATGACTCTTAAACATTTTGTTTCATAACATTAATTGCAATTGTACAATGCTGTTATTTTCAGTATCTTGTCAAACTGTCACCATCCCGTCCTTTTTCCTTCACTCTACCCATCTGTCTGCTATTTTCTGCTCCCACTTCCTTTCCCCCTCGTCCCTGCTGAGATTGTGAATCTTGATGGAAAGAGATGGCCCACGCTCCTCCAGAAGAGTGGCCGGTGGATTCAGACTGCTGACCATTAGTTGGCAGTGCAACATCTAACCAGTTATACCACCAGAGGTCCTAAGTAATAACCCTGAAGCAAAATCCATTGTAGACCAAGGTGTGGAGAACCCATTTTAAAGTGAATTTGCAGAACTTACATGTGGCTCTGGAACATTCTTTATTGTCATCAGAACAACTACTGCTTAGGGTGTTTATTTGCATAGTGGAGAGGAGGCAAAAAGGGGGTGAGAATGTGTGCATCTGAGCCTCTTGCTGAGAAGTAGAACATGATTGAGATGAGAAGAAGCGAAAAAGGCCAGAATGAACCACCACTTAACTCATACCTCTTCCTGGGATAGATCCTGATGTGTGCTTTTTGCCTGATTGTGGTACAGTGGCACCCTCTACAGGTTCAGTGTCATTTTTCTGTCTCTCAGATCACCAGTTGAGACAGCTGGTAGTCTAGCTCTAGAACTCAACAGCTCTGTTGATGATGGGAAGAGTCCCCTTCCTGACACTGCCTCATTGCCAAAATGTGCCCTGCAACTTTGAGCTCTGCCTTGTATTTCTGACCAGGGAAGTGTGTTCTTTATTTAGCAGTAGGCAGCCTACAGTCTATGTGAGGCCTAATTCCAAACCTTGGACTTGTTCAGCATGGGAAGCGTGGAGCTCTCTCAGTGTCTTTTGTATTTTTGACATTGAGTTTTTGGAGCTTTTTCATCTAGTACCATGGCACCTTACTCCCGTTTACAATTTGTGATTGTATACCAGCTGGACACAAGATCTGCTTTCCACATTAAAGCATTGTCAGAAGTTTTTCCATAGCCATCTGCAAGTTAATGTACTGGCTCCTTATCATGATCATAAGCTGTATCTCTAGGGGCAGTTGGTGAGAGTTCTGTGGTAGAAATCTCCATTCGGAAGACCTGAGTTCAATTCCTGGTCAATGCAGTTCGTTCACGACCATCACACAGCTTGTGGGTGGGGGTGTGCATGTTGCTGTAATACAGAAGAGTCTTCACCAGAGATTTGTGACTAAGACAGATTAGGAAGAAAAACTTGACAATCTACTTTAAAAAAACAAAATCCCCCTTATCACTAAAAACGCCAGATGTTAGGCCAGGAGCAATCACCTGGCTGAACCATAAATCATAATGGAATGTCCCTCCCTACCCTTGAAATGTCCCTCCCTACCCTTCCTGATCCCTGGAGGGCCTGCTATAAAAATCCTCCTGAATATGCCCTAATTGTGACTTGTCCCTCCCTACCCTTCCCACTCCCTGAAGGGCCTGCTGTAAAAACCCTCCTGAATATACCCTAATTGTGACTTCCTTGGCCTGTCCTTTAAAGACCAAGGAACCTCGCCAGGGATCTCCCTTAATAAAGCTGCTTTTAAGCTTTCTTTCTGTCTCTCTGGTCCTTTTCTTGAGTCCTTGGCCTTACATCTGATGCAAAGACCTAACAGCTCCCAGATTTGTTAAGGTTTGGAAACAGAAGTGGCATCTACTTCTTAAACCACAAACCCCGGGGAAACTCTATGAACTTGGAGAAACAGCGATAGTTATAGAAAGGCTTCAGGCCTTTTGTTCATAGGGTCACTAAGAGTCATGCTCACTTGATGGAAATAAACACAACATATAAATATTTTGCACCAGAGCACTGAGAAGCCAAAGTAAAAGGAAGAAATCAGGAAATTAAGGAGCTGAACAGAAGATTTCAAAGGGCAACTTTGGAGGTCAAAGCAAAATACTAAAATGAAATGTTGAAAGAGCTGGAGGTTTGGGTTTGTTTGGGTTTTTTTTTTTGGTTTGTTTTTTTGTTTGTTTGTTTGTTTTATTGGCCTTTAGGTGAAAGTTTATTTAACAAATGAATTTTTGCTTAATAGTTGATTTTCAAATTGTTCCGTTACATGGATTGCAATTCCTGAAATGGATCAGCACTCTCCCCAGTTCCACCTTGGTTTTTCCCTTTTCCATTTATCCAGTTCCTTGGTCCCCCCTCCCTACCATCTTGTCTTTACTTTTTAGCAGATGTTGCCCTTTTAGTCTTTTACACCTGATTGTTCTGTGGAACACATCTTCTCTGGAGATTGTTTATTTTATAGGCCAGTCTTTCGTTTGGTTAAAACATAGTCTCCAGAGTGACTTCAATTCCAAATTAGAAGGTGGTCTTTGAGTAATAATCTCAGGGGATCCTTCAGTCTCTGTCTGACTAGTAAGTACAGTTTTTTTGTTTTGTTTTTTTTTGTAAGTACAGTTTTTAAAATGAATTTTAGTTGTTCCTCCACCAATTCGAACTAGGTTCTTCTATTGTGTTCCTAATTAGAGTGTTTGATGGTGGTAGTTGGGAACCATCTAGTTCTTCTGGTCTCAGATTAGAAGAGACTGTGGTTCTTGTCGGTCTTTGGTCATTTGGACTAATTATATTTGCTTAGTTTTATACTCTTCTTCCCAGAAATGATTATTAATTTTTAGAATTTATTCCTTTGAAGTAGCAGCACCTATTCTACTTTGGTTTGGGCCAATAAATGGTCTGTATCTCTATGTTAGTTTCCTTAGCTGTTGCAAAAACATAACACCAGCTCGGTGTCTTAAAAGAACAGAAATGTATTCTTTCACAGTTCTGACACAAGAAGTCATAAATTGGGCTCCTCTGTACCAAGCCTTTTCGTAATTTGATGCCCAACAATCCTTCATGTTTCTTAACTTGTAGATACATTCACATAGCCAGTAACTGTTTCAGGGCCTCTTCTCCTTTATAAAAACAGCATTCCAATTAGGACATTCCCAACTCCAGCATGCCCTCGTGTTAACTAATGGTATCTTCAAACCCTGTTTCCAAATACAGTCACATTCACAGGTACAGGGATCAGGACTTCGTCATATCTTTTGGAGAGCACATAACTTCATCCCTTTTTTCTTTTTATTTGGAAAAACATGTAGAGAAGTTAGACAAATATTTGAGATTCATATTTGTAAAAATAGTGTGGCATTGGAGGCACGTAGTAATCTCCTTTAACTTCACAAGTAGAAAGGAGGATCATTACTAGCATCAGCCCAAGGTTGCTTCCTATGAGATAATTAGACATACCTTCTCCTCCCAACTCTTTTGTCATTTTGACATCAGCCGTCCTTCATACAGTACTCCCTGTTTCTCTGTTAGATTAAATAAAGTCATTGCAATGGCCATAAAGAACTCAGACAGTACTCAGGATTATGAGGTTTGTTAGGGAGGAAAGAGGTCGTAATTTAGGATCAAAAATGTCTTAGGATATAATGCTTCAATTTAGACAATCTCTCCTCAGCCATGCCTGCAGAAAGTTGTCTCTGGTCTTTGGCTCCCATGACCTCTCAGTTTGGATTCTGTCCTACTTGGGCAAGTGTTAAAAGTTTTTACATCTGCCAATAAGTGCTCAGAGGCATCTCATTTTGCCATCAAGCTTTGGCCCTGAGGTGCTCAGCTATAGCTCTTCCAAATGCCTGGAGGCACCTCTACTCCACCAGCAAGCCTTTTGTCTGAAGATGCATCTCTGGCCAAGGAAGCCCACCATTCTCTCTCCGTCTTTATGCTCTCTCTACTGATGAGCTACGTGTGTGTGAGTGTGAGTGTGTGTGTGTGTGTGTGTGTGTCTCCTTCTCTCTCTTATATTGAATCCTGACAGTCTTAGTTCTGTAGACATTGTTGCTTCTCATAGTTTGTCATTTTCAGTATTAAGCGCTCTCGTCCTGCCCTCTCTCTGCTCCTGTTTCTTGAATCTAGAAGAATCTCAGCACAGGAATCTTGGATCCTAAGGATGTGCCCCATTCCTGGCTTTTCTTTCTTGGTGGTAGTGAGATTTTTCCTCTTCTCTGATCAATTCTCTCTTCTTTATCACTTGTAATACAAAAAAGGTGTCATTTAAACAAGGGCATAACAGACCATTTTTTACTAGTTAGGATAGCTATTACTTAGTTTTAAGATGACTTCAGGGAATATTTTTGTTTTAAAAATTATCTCAGGCTAATAATATCAGAGGTTAATCTGGCCTCTCCATCTCCAGAAAGTCTTAAAGTCTATAGAATTTTTAAATCTGTTCTGCATTTCCCCCAACTTGATCAAGATTATTCTATGAGATGTTTGATCAAAACACTAAGTAATGGTAACTGCGCACTGTCCAGTTCTACTGGTCTCATGATGGGTCTTATGTGAGTCCTACTTTGTTTATGTGTGATATCATGGAATTCATATTGGGTTGAATTTTATGCAAAAGTGTTAAGAAAAATATTCACAGTCTAATTCTGGGCGTGTGTACATTTCAGGCCAGGTGTTGCATTCAGAGATGCACCACAGTGTGCTGTGGGATGTGCTCTACTGAAGTCTCTGTCCTGGAATCCTCTGTGAATTTAGAGGATTCTTATGGTTGAGACAGTTCCTGTGGCTGGGACTGTCAGTACAGTGGAGAATTGGCAGTTAAATTTCTTGTCATGAAAATATGCTTGCTCTCTTTGACATTCAGAGGAGCCCTTATGAAGCTTTGGTTAAGTGCTCAGTTAACTGTCCAAAAGGTCAGTAATTTGAACATACCAGCTGCCCTGTGGTTGGAAGATGTGGCTATCCGTTTCCATAAAGATTACATACAGCCCAGAAAGCCTTATGGGGCAGTTTGCTGTTTTACAGGGTTACTATGAGTTGGAATCAATACAATCACAACGGTCTTCCTCCCCCCCCTTATATCCACTGACTTGATATTCTCTTATCTATAGGATTCTACTTCAGGAGAAAAGAAATTGTCTGCTTAGGCAACTGGAAGAAGCCACTCGTTTAAAGTCCTATCTCCAGTCCCAGCTAAAGAGGTTGGTTACTTTAAAAGAGAAAGTGTCCTTGTTATGTCTTAATGACATTTCCTTGAACTTGGATTTTCTCCCTGTGCAACTTGGACCCTGAGGTGGTAGTAAAGAATAGAAAAGGGGACTAGTGATATTTTTTAACTTGACCTACTAATAATATATGAGTCAGTGATAATGAGGATAATTGATGCAGAAAAACCAGTCTAAAGCCAAATGTATTTGTGGATTTTTTTGAATCTAAATCACAGTTTCAGAAGTGTCTATGTATAGCTACATATAAGCATACATACACTTTAATTTAGGTATTTTTTTTAAAAATGAATATTTTAAAACTAAGTGAATTGGGGTGCTCAATGACAGCTCATGTCTTTAAGTACTTGCTGTGTAGTGAAGTATGATTTTAAGGGCTATGTCTGGCCTGTTGTCTCAGTTACTCCTCCTAAAGGTACCTTGAGGTAGAAACAGTTATTATCCCAGTCTTGGCATAGTGATGAGCTTAGGGTTGTTAACTAACCTGACCTAATGTACTCAGCTGATATGTGCTTCAGCCTGATCTTCAAATCAGGCACTTGTGCTCTGGAGCCCTTGATTTTAGATTTTAACCCTTGCTCCATGGTGCCATTATAAAGGTCCAAGGTAGAGATTCATGAAGGTCCATTAACAGCTGTGTCGGGGTTTTCCGAATCCTCCAGTTAGTGGGGGTGTGAGGCTGGATTGTCCTCCTTACAGAGCAGCCTAGAAGCAGGGGACCCCGGTCTCCGGGATGATGTGCTCAGAGTGCAACTTCTCTTTTTGCAGCCTGTCAGCCAGCACCCTGACGGTGTCCTCAGGTAGCAGCCGGGGCTCGCTGGCCTCCAGCCGGGGTTCCCTGGCCTCCAGCCGGGGATCCTTGAGCTCCATCAGCTTCACCGACATCTATGGCCTACCACAGTATGAGAAGCCTGATGTTGACAGCAGCCAACTCTTACGCTTTGACCTGATTCCGTCTGACTCCGTGGGAAGAGATGGCCCTATCTCTGATTCTCCTGGCCCCTTGTCTGCCAGTGGCAATGGCAATGGTGGCGGCGGTGGTGGCGGCAGCGGCACTGGTATTTGCAGTGGTGGTGGCACCAGCGGCTTTAACAAGCCAAGGCGGTCCCTGGACACTCCACAGTCGCTGGCTTCTCTGTCCTCTCGATCCTCCCTGTCCTCCCTGTCTCCCCCAAGCTCGCCTCTGGACACGCCCTTCCTCTCAGCCTCCAGGGACTCTCCACTGGCCCCAGTGGCAGATAGCATTGAAGTGCCAGGCCTGGGCATGCTAGACAGGCTGCGGGTCCAGGCCTCTGCTCTGGGAGATGAAGAGCTGCCGGGGGCAGTGTCCATCCAGCCACGCCTGTTCCCCTGTGAAGAGGAAGGATCTCGAGAGCGAGGACCCCATGTGGCCAGCGCTCCTGCAGGTGGCAGTAAGTATCCACAAGGCCTGTGGGTTTTCACAGTCCTGCGAAGAAGTGCGTGCAGGTAGTTGCACTGGGGCCCCTGGCGTTTCCAGTGCATTGTGAGCTTTGCATTTAGGAGCTTGCTGGGGTTCTGCAGAGTGCAAACCCTCTGCTGATCTGTGTAGTTCCACTGTGGGACTTCCTGCATCTGGAACAATAATGTCACTTGGCAAAGATGCCTTTCCCACATTTTTGGCTTGTTGCCAGAAAGCCCGTAGTAGTTGTTGAAAATGAGCTAAGAACCACACAATATTCCATATTCAGAGGATGATAAAGATATAATAGGGCCTTAAGGAGTTCTGCAGGGAGTGTGCCTGGGTGGAACATTATGTGTGCATGTACCCATTGAAGACCACACATGGACTGTGGGCTGGTTGGAGCTGAGAGAAGTCTCTATGACCTTTCCAACTGGAAGCAATATTTATTGCTCCTTTACTGCCATCCCTGAGACCTTAGGCAAGGACCAGAGACGTTTTTGGTTGTAACAATTGGGTGCAGGCAGGATGCTACTGGCTTCTCAGGGCAGATGCCAGGGATGCTGCTAAACACCTTACAGGGCACAAGCCAGCCTCTCAAAATGAGTTTCACAGATGGCAATATGGCCAACACTGAAAAAAACAGTTAACTTACCATGGGATCATTTAGCACAAAGGATCAAAACAGAACTTGGATACAAAACTAGTGTAGGATAGTGGAAACTACTTTGAGTTGGCAGCTTAGAGACCTGTGTTCTGTTCCGTGGTCTGTTGACTAGTAGTTCTGTGACCTTGAGTTTGAAATTTCCCTTCATTCATTCCAGTCTTTGTTTCCCCATTTTTTAACAAACCGATCTTGATGGGCCCTCATGTTGACCACCAAGGAGGCCTTGTGCTGCTGTAGTCTTAAGCATTGGGCTTCTGGCCAGAGAGTTGGCATTTCATGCCCATTAGCCACTATGAGGGAGAAAGATGAGGTAGGTGGTCTGCTCTGGTAGACTGACAGCCTTGAAAACCCCATGAGGCAGTTTGACGCTGTCCTGTGGAGTATGGCCTCCACCTAAGTCAAACTGACTTGACAGCAAAGGGTTGTGCTGATTACCATTCTCTTACCCATGACTTGCATATGTGTCAGGAGTCCCTGGTAACCTTGTATATTTAACCGGAGACCTGTCCTGTTCTGCGACAGTACTGGGCCCTTCTTGCTCTGCTGTTGTGTTTTCCTCTCTGTGTTAAACCTTTCATGCCCTCAGATACACAGTTTCTGGAATTCACTTATCCAGGGACATGTAGTTTACAGGGCACTGCCTCCTAGACACAGGTTTGTTCTTCTGTGTTTATGCCTTGCATTTAAAACAGCAAATATACACCTAGAACTGGATTGCCCCTCTGTCATTGCTGAAGTTTATTTTCCTCTTAGTAATTTTTACTCCTTTACACTCAAAAATAAAAAACTCATTGTTGTCAGGTTGCCATCAACTCATAGTTGACCTGCGCTGGGTTTCCAGGGCTGTGAATGGTCGGGAGGAGATTGCCCGCCTTTGTGTTGCAGAAGCCCTGGTGGGCTCAGACTGCTAGTGGGTGCAGCCTTTGGGCTGGCAGTGAAGGCACTCCTCCCTGGCGAGGTATGAGAGTGTCTGTCTGACCATCAGAAAATCACGACACCAGGATAAAGACGGGATGTGAGGGAGAAGAACTGACTTGGGGTCTGATCATTTGTTGATCGGCTTCCTGTGGGGTCAAACTACTTAGACCAGGAGATCCTTGCTCATGTTACATGAGCATTGATACTGCCACCTGGTGGTCAACACCCACATGCTAGCGTCAGTAGTGTCCTTTTTACAAACATGAAATGATTACCTCACTCAGTGGGGCCTGTTGGGGGACTTCCTGAGGGCCGAGTTGTGTAACAAGCTTCAGGCATGGGCACAGAACGATGGACCCCAGAGCAGTCTTCACACTCATCAGGAACTCGTTCCCTTTATCAGTGCCCACAGTTCCCGCCAACTGTAGAGTCCTGTGCGAAGGAACGCTGTCTACGTGTGACCTCAAGCACGCTTCTGTCACATTTTCCCAGATCAGATGCCATGACGTTGATTCCGGCTCACAGCAGCCACACATGCTTCAGAGGAGAGCTTAAGCTCTCTCTGATCTTCAGTGGCTGATTTGAATATATCACTGGACCTTCTAGAAAAAAAGAAGCATCGGGATTTTGAAATGCCTTTTTTTTTTCTTTAAACAAAAAAAAGCAACCCATTTGCATTTGCTAATCTAAATCTGTAAAAGCTTTGACCTCGCTTGTCTGTTCAGTGACAATTTATAGACATTCTGTTTAAATTATTAGCTTAAATTTTGCAAATTTTTTCACTTGTCCTTTTTTCTTCTCTTGAATCTTGTCTCTCATGCAGCATGACAGAAACATTCACTGTAAGTTACCTTGCAATTCCCATTTGCCTTTATTGGTTAGGCTCTGAATGCATCTTTGTGTAGTGGATAAATGTCTTTCTTATGGCCAGGGTGTAGCCAAGCAGAGCATCTCATATCACTCTGTTGTGCTATAGCTTATCTGTTATGATGATGGTTACTGTTATTCTGTCTGTATGAATGTTCATAGGACTACAGAAGTTGTGTGAGAACGTCTCTAAAAGTTTTGGCTGTTTTATTTCCTTTGTGTAGTTCCTCTCTCCCTCAAACGTAATGGTTTTGCTCTGTTAACACACCATCTTAGTACTCTGCCCTGCCCATGATGATGTGATTTTCATTGAATTCTATTCCTTTTCACAAGGCCCTGTTGATACCCGTAATGTCAGAAGGGTGGTCAGTCAGGCAGGCAGGTCGCCTGGCTGGCCTTGATGATGAAGAGCCACGCCTATTCCTTGCTTCACTTGCGCTTTGCTCTCTGCTTCACCTGGAGCATAGCTGGCAGTGCCTTGGGTTACCTGGGCCGGGACTCACTGAGCATTAAGTGCTTCTCTCCTTTGTCCCTTCATCAACCCCCTTTTTGATGATGAGAGAGCAGTGGCCTCTGCATCTGTCATTGGGTGAACTGGAGCAGCTTGGGCTTGTTCGGCAGTGTTGTTTCCTAAAACAAAACAACACAAATCCCAAAACCCGAAGCCAAAGTCAACTGCCACCAAGTCAACGCTTCCCTGGTGACCTTCTGTACCCAGCATTGGACTATACTCCTTAGCATTTTCAGTGGCTGGTGTTTTGGTAGATCTCCAGGCCTTTCTTCTGAAGTGCCTTAAGGTAGACTCAAACCATCAACCTGTTGGTTAGGAGCTCAGCATGTTAACTGTTCACACTCTTTGGGACTCCATTATTCCCTTATAGAAATGGAGGGCCTGCCTCAGAAGTGTGGCCAGTTCCAGGGCTGGGAATGGCAACACTGATCTGTTTTGTTTTCTGGGGATCCATGCAGCCTACTGCTATATCTCATTGGCAATTGTAGGTCAGGGGCTTGGGCCCTTTGCACATGGCTGAGTTGGAGAAATGAACTGGACTGAGATCTGACCCACATTTAGAGCCCCGGGACTTCTGGGGAGGGCAGAAGGGTACCAGCTTCTCATTCCTGGCTGAGTAGAGGAGAGGCACCTCACCTCTGGGCTTAGCCTCCTGGTTACATTTTGTTTCCAGTTGAAAACTGGAAATTGAAATTGTGAAATCAAATGTCATAGTCCTGTTGCTTTAGTTGGTGTGAATAATGATTTTGTTTAAAAGAGGACTGGTTGTAGAATTGACCATCTTTTGGGATCACAAATGTCGAGGTTTTCCAGTTGTTGATTGAGCTTATATAGCCAGAGAAAAGTACAGGGATGCCACCGGGAGCAGGTTTTTATGATCACAGGGCATCCTGGCCACATTTCTAAACCTCATGCTTTGATTCTGTTTACTAATTAAGTGTGGCTTGGTGTAAAATGATTATAATTCCATATTTAGCATAGATTCCTATGAGGTGCAAATGAGGTGGGTAGAAGAAAAATTATTAAATGTTACAAAGAAAAATGCCAGTGCTTATCCGTAGCTTTATATTAAAGTAGATATGAAGCTCGGGAATCAGCTGACTAGTTCTGAAGGGAAGGCCCCAGAGCTGTTGGGGTGATCCTGCAGTCTGAAGCACAGTCACCTCATCTCTGTGACCATAGGTCCCTGAAGAAATGCTTTCAAAGTTTGCCCTCATAGAAATGGATGCTCTCTGCTCAGCTCATCCTGTGACTTGAGTGAAAGCTGTTAATTTTTTTTCTTTTTTATTTTTTTTGTTTTTTTTTTCTTTTTTGTTGTTTTGCTTTTTTTTTTTTTGAAAGCTGTTAAATTTTATTTTGGACCAGTCAGACTTTTTTTTTTCTGATTATAAATGCAATATATGTTTATTGTATAAGATGTGGAAAACATCAACCAGTATGAAGGAAAACATGCAGAAGTGCCATTAACCATTTTGGGGACATAACGCTGGGTCTTTTGTTTCCGCGAGTCTGTCCTAAAGTGGTACAAAGAGGCTTCCTCCCAGCATCCGGAGTAGTGTGTGTTTGTTAAGGAGATGAAAAGACAGGTATGATTCTAAGTGTTAAGAGTTGAAAGAACTTTTAAAGAAAGAGATAAGTTCCTTCATTTCTTCAGGTTTTCAGAGTTGAAAAAGACAGGGCATAGTGTGTCTAGCTCCATGTCCATATCTCCGACAGTGTGCCTCTGGAGCACGTGGTAACTTCTCCTGTGTCTTCTTTCTAGCAGGGACTCTTCGAGAAGACAGCAGCAAGAGGCTGGAAAGGAGAGCGCGTCATGTCTCTGCGTGCCTGTCTGACTATGCTCTAGCCAGCGAAGGTGGCGGGCTGTTTGAACCTTTAATCATAAGGTCAGAAGCTTATCTTAGTTTCCACTCCCTAACCCGACTTGCTAACAGCATTCCTGTTAAGTATGGAACCAGAAAAGTCACAGGTTGAGATTGTACGTACTGAAATTTTACTGCTCTCTCTGGGATCAGAATATCTTACAAACTTGTTCCAACTGTCGGAGATTGGGCTTTTGCAAATGGAGAGGCTAGCTCTTGGATCCTGTGTGGTGTTTGGAGACTGGCTCAGTTTTATAGTTTGGGGGAGATTTCTCTCTTTCTGGCCCTGCTGGATATAATTCAGTAGAGCTGGAAAAAGAGACTCTGTTATTAGGAATGGACCTCCTCACTCCCCCTTCCAGAGCGGTAGGGCTCAATGGTAGGTGACAAAATAGCTTTTGGGATCTTGTGCTTTATTTTGATTGGATGTTTTCGATGTAAGCTGTATCTTCATACATTAGTAAATCTCAGGAATCTTTAAGACATTTCAGGTATTGCCAACTTTTTCCAAGTGATTTGGAACTTTACCCTGAATAGCTCATGTGATTTTGAATGGAATGCAGAGTTACTTTCTAAAAAAAGAAAAAGAAAATGGCTTGCCAGCAGGTTACCAGTGAACTCTGTCCTGGGCCATGGACCCAGGCACCTGTTGTGCCCTTTCAGCCCTATAGTGAGTTGACTTCTATGGAAGTTTTGTAAGACCCTTCTAAATAAGACAGGAACACTCTTGACATGAGAGTGCTTCACCAGAATCTGTGTCACCCTCTGCTGCTTGAAGTAAAGCTAGGTGACTTTCCAATTGTGTGTAGGAATGAAGATGCTGAGGAGACTGGCGGTAAAGAAGAGCCCCAGATCCACGTGGGATTTTTGTGAGTACAGAAGACTCCTTCCATGTCTTCAGTGTAGATTCAGGTGCTCTGCCAGGGTCTATCTCTATCTGGCTAGTGACAGACCCTGGATACACGAGGTGAGATGGGGTGGAGGGGACATTTCCGAGTGCTGCCCTATCCTTGATACATCCAGGACCACTGCAGTGGGTCTTTGGTGAGGGAGGGAGAGGTGATGGTTATGGAGGACTGGCTGCCTGAGGGCTGTCTGTCAGCACTTAGATCCTACAGGTGACTGAAGTACTGTGAATACCAAAAGCTTCTGGAGAAGTCTTGACTCTTTAGGGAAAATGATCACTTATTTCTGCAAAGAGTTGATTCCACTCATGACAGCACAGATAACAAGACCCTTCTGCACATTCGCAGAGTCGGCCACCCAGCGATTTGTAACAGAACAAATTTGAGTTTCTAATTTCAGTATCAGGAAATGCCCTGACCATTGATGGCCGCATGAACAAGGCAGGATGTTCCTATGCAAACATTCCAGACTTTCTCCCCTTTGGTACTGCTGATGTTTGGGACTAGCTAATTCTGTTGTGGGGCCGATTCTATGCACTAGAGGAACGGCATCCCTGGTTTCTCCTGACTAGATGCCAGTAGTGCCTCCACAGTTTTGGCAACTGTCTCCAGGCATTGCCCAGTGTCCCCTGGAAGGCCTCCTCACAACTTGTGGAGAGCCATACTCTAGTTTGTTCAGCAGGATCTCTCCACTTTGTGGGGTTTGCAGTTGATAAATCAGCATTTTCTTTTCTAGGCACGATAGCAATAGTGAATGTCTTCTCGTAAATGTGCTCCAGTTGAAGAACCTTGCTTGGCTGGGTGTGAAAGAAAACTGCAAAATGTGAGCTCAGGTCGTGGTGAGGGCTGGGATGTGTTCCTCAGGGTGGGAATGTGTCCAGCCAATGGTGTCCTCTCCTAGGCTCTCAGTAGACAACTAAGCCTACTGGTTTGATTTTTTTTTAATATCTATGTTGCAAGTGAAAAGATAGTTTTGGAACCTGAATTTACAATAAAACACCAAGGAAGGTCTGTTGGGAATATAAAGGATTATAAATATTAAAAAACATCTAGCATATTATTTCAGGCAGACCCAAGCTATTACTGTGCTGTGTAATGGAAATCTGAGGATTGCCCCACCAGCAGTATAAGAGCCATTCCTGGTCCCAGGACTGGATTGGTGCTGAGGTAGCTACACACTGCCTCTGACTTTGAGTGATGTTTATTAAAAGGCCTCAGAAAACAACTATATCACCTCACCCCTGTAAGAATAGCAAAGTTTGACAGAACAGCAAACAACAAATGCTGGCGAGGTTGTGGAGAAACTGGAACCCTTGTTCACTGTTGGTGGGAGTGTAAAATGGTGCAACCACTGTGGAAGGCGGTATGGCGCTTTCTCAAAAAGTTGCAAATAGAAAATACCATTTGACCCAGCATTTCTACGACTGGGAATATACTGTAAAGAAACCATAACTGCCACCCAAGCAGATATATGCACACCCATGTTTATTGCAGCTTTGTTCACACTAGCAAGGAGTTGGAAACAACCCAAGTGCCCATCAAAAAATGAACGGATAGAGAAGTGGTATATTCACACAATGGAATACTATGCTGCGTTGAAAAACAAGGAACTCATGAATTATTATATTATACAAAGTAGGTGACCCTGGAGTGAAATATCTCAGTAACAAAAGGACAAATACTGCATAGTGCCACTGTTGTAGAATGGGACTGACGTCAGGGTTGGGGGGGACTGAGAAAGGTGGGTGCAATAATGTATACGGCATTGAAACAGATGAGAGAGAGAACTGTTTAAAAGGGATATATGATTAGGTATTACTGTCATGACATGAGTCCAGAATGAAGGCTGCATAGTGACTGTGGGGCGGGATGAATTGTAAAACAATGAAAGCTTTTTTTTTCTTGTCAAAGAGAAAAGTGAACTGGAGGAAGGGGTGGGCGGGGAGGAAAGTGTGCAACAGTGAGTGAAAGAAAATAAAAAAAAAATAATTTTTTTTTTAAAAAGGCCTCTGACCAGTGCAACACAAAAAGACAAACAACCCAATCCAAAAACTGGACAGAGACCTTAAATAGCCATTTCACCAGAAATGATCTGCAGATGATCAAGAAACACAGGAAAATTGCTCATTATCTTTAGTTAGTAGGAAAATGCAAATAAAAATCGACAACCTCTTCAACACATGGTGCTGACAAAACTGGACTTCTACCTGCAGAAAACGGAAAAAGGATTCACAGTTCACATCATGCATCATGCATGAAAATCAACTCAAGGCGGAACTGAGACCTAGGCATAAAGCCCCAAACCACAGAGATTATAAGAGACAAGTGGGACCAAACTTGGAATCCCAAGCCTATGACATAAATAGGGTGGCAAATATAGCCAGAAATGCGCAACTTGGAGAGGATAAAATCGATGAATGGGACCTTCTAAATATCAAGTCCCTATGTGTATCAAAAACTTTTTTCAATAGGGTGAAAAGAAAGCCTACCGAGTGTGACAAAATATTGGGCAGTGACATCACAGACACAGATCAATAACAAAAGTTTACAGAATCCTACAGGGCCTCCACAAGAAGAAGACTGGTAACCGGATCACAAAATGGGCAAAAGACGGGGAAAGACTTTTCACAAAGGAAGGCGTTCAAATGACTAACAGACCCATGAAGAAATGCTCAGAATCACTGGCAATAAAAGAAATGCAAGTCAAAATTACAATGAGATACCATCTTGCCCCAGTAGCAGTAGCAAAACATAACAAGACAGCAAGCAATAAATGTTGGAGGGAGTGTGGAGAGACTGGAACTCTCATGTATTGCTGGTGGGATTGTAAAATGGTGCAACCACTCGGGAAGGCAGTTTGGCATTTCCTAAAAATGCTGAACATAGAAATTCCATATTACCCAGCTATTCCACTCCTAGGAATGATACCCCTAGGAAAATAAAACTGAGACACAAATGGGAATTTGTACACCTGTGTTCATAGCATTCACAATAGCAAGAAAATGGGAACAGCCCAAATGTCTGTCAACAAACTTATGCACTGAGAAATTATGGTGTGTTCACACACACACTCACACACACACACAGTGGAATACTATGTAGCACTAAGGAACAACGATTTTGTAAAATACTGTATAATGAGGGAAAGTATAGAGAGAATTACGTTGAGGGAACTAACTGTCTCATAAGGACAAGTACTATATAAGACCATTATTATAAAAAGAGAAGGATAACTGAGGGAGATGTGTATAAAAGCACAAAAGAGAAAGGAAGATGGAGGAAAAAGATGGAAAAAAGGCAAAGGCGGAAAACACTAGTGCGAAGATGGGAGGTGGTGGTGAAGGAATAGGAAAGATTTAATAGAGACTTGAAAAACCGTGCTAATTATAGACATAGATCAATAGTATTAGTTATATAAAATATGTGTTAATGATTATATGAAACACAGTGAAATGAAAGATTGTGTAAAGCACAATGTACATGAATGAAGCACAATGTATACAAATTCTTATATGCAAAAAATAAAACAACAAAAATGTCAGAAAGGAAAAAACGAACCACACTAAGGTACTACTTCCTACCCACTAAGACTGCTCTGATCAGAAAATAGTAAGTGTTCATAAGGCAGTGAAGAAATTGAGACCCGCATCCATTTCTGGTGGGAATATAAAATGGGTCCATTGCTGTGGAAAATAGTATGGTGGTTCCTCACAAGATGAATGAGACATAGAATTTCTGCATTTCATATTTCTTTCCTCCCCAAGCAATTCCATCCCTAAGTGTAGACTCCCTCGAAAAAAAACCAGAAGCAAGAACACGGATGCTTGTACTTCATTGTTCATTGAAGCATTATTTACAATAGCCAAAAGGTGAAAACAGTTCACATGTCTATCAACAGATAAACGGCTAAATAAAATGTGGGTATAAATACAGGAGGGAGCTCTTGTGTCCTACTGGTAGGGAGTTGCACTGCCAACTGAAAAGCAGGCAGTTTGAATCCTCCAGCTGCTCCAAGGGAGAAAGTTGAACAGTCTCTTCCTATGTGATTTATAGCCTGAGAAAACCTGTTGGAGGGTCAGCTATGAGTTGGTTTTAAATCCACAGCACATAACAACATATATTCATTAGATTTTCTCTTAGTTGAGAAAGGGCATTTCCAGAAGATTTTGAAATTTGACCCATGGGTATCTAAAAAAAGGAACATTTCGGTGCATGTATTTGCATGACTTACACATTTTGTCTGTCAGATCCATCATGAAGGGTCCCCTCCCTCTCTTTTCAGCCACATCCGTGTCTACCTACCATCACTCGACTCGGGCATGCTCAACACCTACTGCTCTCAGGCCCTAGAATTTCAGGCCTCGCTGGTATTTAATGAAGTTTTCCAAATCCCTGTGCAGTCAAGCATGTTGACATTGAAGTCCCTTCAGTTATACGTATGTTCTGTGAATCATCAGCTGCAGGAAGAACTGCTGGTACGGCCTGGCGCTCTTGCTCTTGTGCTGGGCTGCTTGGCTTTCTTGTTTCTTCCACCTTTGGAGTCTTTTTTTCCCTTTCTTTCTCTTTCATAGTTTCTCCTTCCCACCTTCCTTTTCGCTGCTTCTCCTTCTCTCCCTCTTTCTTTCCATGTCCCTCTTTTCCTCCTTATCTCTCCTTTCCTCCTCTCGTCTTCGCCCCTCCCCTTCCTTCCTATTTCCTTTGGCGGATGGCTTAGAAATGATAATGATGCAAAGTGGTCTCTTACTGGAATGAAAGAGATGAGTGTTAATTGCATTTATTTGTTCATATATTTCATGCTATGCTTATGTATAACTCAGTTCATGCTGCAGCCCTGCCCTCTGAGACAGCATCAGTTTTACTCAAAGTGGATTCATTTTTTAGCTCAGGGGAACTAATTAGAGTTTACAGATTTAGTACACAGAAAGACTTGACACCTAGCTGGAATTGAATTGCAAATATTTTTTAAGAATATATTCTTTACGATATTTGTGGCATACCTATAAAAAATTGGTTTTTTAAAAAAAACACAACAGACAAACACAAACCATAGTGTATTTGAAACTCCAATTTCATGAAATGCCCTTTTTTCTTTCTGTCAGGCCTGGAATTTGGACACCAAAGGATCCAGCAGCTTGTCCTCAGGCCCACACAGTCATTCAGTGACCGGGCCCTGATTCAGAAGCCAGAACGGGCTCTGTTGGTCATGCACCTTCAGTGCAGAATTGGGGTGTGCAGAGCAGAGTTCGGCTAGTCCTCTCCTGTTCTGAACATCCTGGAGAGAATCTGTAGTTCATCAATTGCTGGAGCCCTCAAGCAGCCCAGCACCCCAGGCTCCCCATTCTCTGGTCCTTTTCCCTCCAGCACAGAACTCTTCCTGATTGAGCTGACCAGGAAGAAGGCACCAGAGCCGCCCTTGTTAGCTGCCTCCTCAGGCACTGTCATCTGACTGTAGGCGGCCACCTCTTTTCAAGAAGTTCTCTATTTTAGCTCTTTCTCGCTTCCAGTTGAAAAATGCATTTGATATGTTAAAAGCCTTCTGTGTTGGGCTGAACTCATTCATTGCCTGCTCTGGCTTCCTTGCAGGGCATTGCTCAGATTAATTTGGCCGACTATGAAAGTTCCAGCAACATGCAGCTGCGCTGGTATTCCGTTCAGGTCTTCACCAGCCCCGAGCCCCAGAGGAGCCGGGAGAAGGAGAGGGCGGAAGAGTGCCCTCCACAGGAGCCCTCCAGTGTGGACGGCGGGAGGACGGTACGCTTCTCAGCTTCTAGGGGGCTGTCGCAACCGCTCTCCTTGCTTTGAGACTGGTGCTCAGGGGAGTGGTTTCTAAAAAGTGATTATTCAGATTTAAAGTCCTGAGTGCGGGAGAAATGAAGAAGTAGAGTTTTGAGAGAAATGATAATCACGGGGCCTGCAGCCTATCCTTGTTCTTTGGGGATTCCGTATTTGATAATTGGCCTACTCACTAAAATTGGTTTGTAGCTCCCAAATCAATCTTCATGGCATTTTTTGAAGTCAGTTGGGAACAGTATGCAGTGGCAAGGCATTTGGGTTGCCTGATATGAACCTTCCCAGCTGAGGTGGGGAAAGGGACCCCGCTGTGTTCTTCTTTCAGCTCTCCACGTCAGTATCTGTTTGACAGTCTGTTGAGTGGCGTTTTTTAAAATTTTTTTTTTCATTTCTGTGTGGGATGTTGATAATTTCACAATCTCATATTCCTAAATACAAGAAGGCCATGATGTGCTTAGGAAAAAAAATACCTGTGTTAACTTGAACTTCACTCGGTATATAGCACACTGTTCGCCATAAGATCAGTGTTAATATGACAATTTTATAATAAGTTTTAACAAGTATTTTCTTTCCTTTGCTGTTTTTAAAAAGATATCTGGAAGAACATATACATTTAACAATTTCTCCACAACAATCCAGTCAGTGATATCTGGTGACATTCTTCATCATGATAATTTTTTCAGTACCAACGTATTTATGATCACGACTGACTCATGGCTGGTTGTTTTTCACTCTGAGCCTTCAGAGCTCTAAGCCAGTGCCATGCTGACGTACCTCTAACGGTGGGGGTGAGTTTCTCCCCAGAGGAGCAGTTGAGAACAGCTGTCTGTGTGGTGAGGTCAGCTGCACGCTGTGTGGTGATTGGCGTCGGGCACTTGTGATGGTGGCTGCTCTGTTGAAGCCAGTTCTCAGCATTCCCACTGTCCTTGCAGGATGCGGTGACGGTGCTGCTAGCCAGAACCACAGCCCAGCTGCAGGCTGTGGAGAGGGAACTGGCAGAGGAGAAGGTAAAGCTGGCATGTTCTGAGACCAAGATCTTGCTGGAGGAGCAGCGCAAAGGCCAGATGGAGGCCGTGCCCAACAGGTAGATGGCAGTGATGTCTCCTAGTGGTCAGCTTCATCCTTGCCCAGGCCACGGAGTGTGAATGCTGTTGTGGCAGTGAGTTCTCCAAAGGTGTGCCTGTGTAAACACTCCTCAGTGCAGTGCAGCAGCCCTCTTGGGATGACGTGCTGCCATGCTACTAGGCCTGGCTCTGCTAGACCTCACCTCTCAGGGAATATAATACCACTCTGAAGAAGACAGGACTTTGAATGACCCCTGCTCTCCCTCTCTTTCCCTGCTTTTCACTTCTTCTATTCTAGAATTTCTCAGGAAGACTCAGATAATTGAGGGACTCCACACTGCCAGGACTGAGTAAAATAAGATCCCTTGATGGTACTTTTCTTCAGAGCTTTATTGAGAGCTAACTCACATCCTGTCCAGTTCATCCTTTGGCAGTAAACAATGTATTGATTTCCCCCCCATGTATTCAGAGTTGAACAACCATCACCGTAGCCCATTGTAGAACATTCCATCACCCTCAAAGAAAGCCTGTACTGATTAGAAGTCATTGCCTGTCTCCCCTGTTTAGACGCCCAGTAATCTACTTTGTGTCTTCATGGTCTCCCCTATTCTGGTTGTTTTGTGTAAGTGGAGTCGTGGCCCATCCCTCTAAGGTTTACCAGAAGCAGACCCTGTGAAATGGATGAAGGACTCAGATGAGCAAGACCCTCCTGTCTGCTGGAGTCCGACTCGTCATCTCTTTGGTCACTTTCATGTTCATCTCCTGTGTTTTTCCCACACATAGTACCATATTCACAGACCATCTTGCCTTTCCCTAGTATCTTTCCCCAAAATTATGTCATGTTGTTGTTGTTGTTAGGTGCTGTTGGCTATGACACACAGAGGGATTTATTTGAAAGAAAAGAGAGCATGATGCGGGTGGAAAGTCCCGAGGGTGGGGGTGACCAGAAGCTGGAAGGGGCTAGTCCCCGCAGCTGCAGTGACCGGAGTTGTGTGAGGAAGGCGACAGATCCTCTTAATGAGACCTGGGAGATCTGTCTTCCATAGGAAACCTTTTGACTTTATGAGACAAGCTGCATCTTTAGTCATTAGTCTTGTTGGTTACACCTCTGCTACCACTCTCTGAAAGCAACAAAGATGTGAAGTCCTTTTGATGACTATTTCATGAGTTGGTTTTGTTTTCTTTTCTTTGCATTGTTCAACCTTTAGGAGTTGGCAAGCAGATTCCATCAATAGTGGGTGTAGCAACTGCACCCAGATCAGCCACCTGTACCCAGAGCCCCAGGGCATTGATATGGAATCTATTCATGGACACACACTTGCTGGCCAGTCAGTTCCTTGCAAACCCAAGCAACTTCAGCCTCTACCTCGTAAGGTAAGTTGAAGACATCAATGGCATTTACATTGACTTCTTAAATTTTGTGAGTCAATACTGGGCAGCGCCCTGGAAGGAGAGTCATGGGGTGTCCTCAAAGCCTTCCACCATGAAACATTAAGGTGTTGGCAAATGAGATCACTAAAAGGAAACAGAAGCTGAAATGCATATTCACAGGCACTGACACTGTCGCTTGCCTACAAATATACCCAGTGCTATGGTTCTGGATAAGTTAGGGCATGAAGTGGACAATACCATGGGAGTAGCTTATAGTAACGAAGGAGGTATGGTGAGGAAGATAAGGGGGCTCTGGTGCCATAATGGAGAGAGAGTTACTCTGCCAACCCAAAGACAGGCAGTTTGAATCCACTAGCTACTCCAAGGGAGAAAGAGGGGCAATTTCCTCTCATCTGAAAACCAGCGGGAGGATCAGCTCCGAGTTGGTTCCCACCCAAGGACATTGAGAGTAGAAGTAAGCGACCTAATATTTGTAAACTGTTTACATCTGCACAGCTGATGCCATAGGAGTGATTATCAACTTTCATGAAATTAAAAAAGGAAAAGGAAAATGGTAATTTTTTATTCCTTCATATATATGATGATCCATCCATTCCTATCTTTAGGAACAAATAAGGCTTGAGTGTTTCATTTTGAGGGTCCCAAAGGTTGTGGACACAGTGACCTGGCTAACAATTCCTTTGTAACAGTGGGAGCAGTGAAGGATCATTTCCACCCCTGTTCACCTTATCTTAGTGGTCACAGCAGATCTTTGTGAGGAAGCCCTTTGTGTGTGCAGTCACGAATGTCTAAGGAACCCAGTGAGGTTGGAAGACACTATTGGTGCTTCACTGAACTTCTGTTTCCCTGAGCTGGTTAGCTCCTCAAAGTATTTACAGCCATGGCTCCTGCCCTCATGGGCAGAATCAGAAATGCTGAGAGCAATAAAAACGGAACCTTGGCAGCTTCCCAGGATACATGAAAATAGATGAGTAATTGTTTGGGGCCAGGCTGCAAGTACTGATCCTCATTCTACTTTCTAAGAGTTTTAAAAGCATTAGTCCAAATCAGGGTGAGTGCCTGTGGGAGGGTAGTTTGATGTGCCCTCCACCCCCAATTTAGAGTTTCTAAAAATGTCAAAGCTATGGACAATTTGTTAGAACACCACACCCAATACCCATGTACCCTCCCTCTGTTAATTGCTGTTAGGTGCTGTTGAATTGATTGCAACTCCTGGTGATCCTGTCATGACCCTAGAGGACAGAGTAGAATTGCCTCAGGGTTTCCTAGGCTGTCATTTTAAAATATTAAAAATTCTTGTTTTAGTGTATCCTAACAGTATTACTTTGTAAGGTTTTTCCATATCAGTAATTTAAATATACGTGCTTCGGATCCACCAGCTGCTCTGTGGGAGAAAGATGAGCTGTCTCCTCTCGTGCGATTAACTGCCTCTGAGAACCTCCTGGAGAGTCAGCTATGGGTCGGTTCTGACTCAGTGGTACACGACATCACTGTCCACTATCTGAAAAGTCAGTGGGTCAAGTTCACCAGCTACTCTGTGGGGGAGAGAGGAGGTTCTAAACTTCATAAGAGCAGAATGCCAGGGTTTTCCTCCTGTAGAGCCGCCAGTGGGTAGACACCCTGGTGGGCCTCTCAAGAGTCCTCAGCCTTTTGTTAACAGCTTATCCACTGTGCCACTCGGACTCACCTAGAGTCCCCAATTGTTCTGGCTTTCCCATATCTGCATTCTCTCTTTCTGTGTGTATATGGCAGGCTTTTAAGATGCAACAATCAGTAAAACAAATGGAAACCCGTCCCCTTGAGGAGGAGGCAGATAACAGCCAGGCTACATTTAATAAAAGAGAAGAGTATCTTAGCTGGTTAAAGTGAATGGAGAATAAAAAATAATAACTAAAGCAGGACGTATGTTTTTAGAAAGCATAGGCTAGGAAGAAAGAGTGGTCATCTCATTGAGAAGGTAGATTTGTGTGGAGATTTGAAGTAAGGAAGCAGAGGACCTGGTGCAGGTCCTCTGAAGAGCATTTGGGGTTGGGAACAGCCAGTGTCCAGGCACTGGGGTAGGAGGGGTCTGATGTGGATAGAGGGGAATGAATGAAGGCGTCTCTGGAGCTGAGGGAGTGAAGGGATTAGCTCACATAAGGCTCACTGACGACCAGGAATTTTTTCCTAAGAGCCAGTGTGAAGCTGGTTCTGCGCCCAGGGATAAATGAGTCTCCTGGTGGTGTGTTGAAGGAGGAGGTGTGCGTAGAATCGGGAAGATCAATAGTCCAGGTAGGAGACGATAGTGACATCAGTAAAGAGGTCAAAATCTGTTTAATTTTGAACAAAGACTTAATGGCATTTCTTTTCAGACCACCTGTAGTGTGAGACAGAGCCCGGGATGACACTAAGATTTTTGCAAGGAACAAATGGAAAATGGTGATGCCATGAGAGGAGCAAGTGTGGAAAGTTATCAGAAACTCCATTTTGGAGATGTCCAATACTTCTTAGACATCTAGGCGCAGGTGGCAAGAAGGCAGTTGTTTAGTGATGACGTTTATTTCCTAGATTTTCAGTGATAATTTATTTATAACATTGGGTAGTTTCTGAAAACAGAAATTTAGTCCTGGAGGCTAAGAGTTGAAATCGGAGTGTTGACCATGTTGATTTCCTTCTGAGGGCTTTGGAAGACAGTCTGTCCTTGTCTCCTTCTTAGCTAGCAGTCTGTGACGTTCTTTGGCTTATAGATGCATTACTCCAATCTCTGCCTCTATCATCATATAGCCATCTTCCCTCTGAGTCTCTTCCTTTTTATTATAAAGGTATCATTCAGATTAGGACTCTTCCTACTCCCATATGACCTTGGTTAACGGATAACATTTTCAAAGGCCCTATTTCCAAACAAGGTCACACTCCCAGGCACCAGGCAATAGGGCTTCAACTTATCTCTTTGGCCAGACACAATTCAATCCATAGCAATGACTAAGGTAATTTTATGGCTTGTGTTATAGGAAATTTAATGGTAATAAATGGACTAATCTCTAGGTTGATAAGGAAACCAACACAGAAGATCTCTTCCCAGAAGAAGTTGCAAATCTTCCAAAGGAGAGGGCCAGTGGCAGGGCCCTCGCGTCTCCTTTTGTGCGGAGTGGCACAATTGTTCGTTCACAGACATTCTCGCCTGGAGCAAGAAGCCAGTATGTTTGCAGAGTAAGTTGGAGTTTCTTTGCCACCTATATAAAACGTTTTCTTGGTTTTTTTCCCCCTTTGTTTTTGTTGGGTTTTCTTTGCTAGCTATGCTGAAAGGTGTACGTATTATCACTAGTGATACCATTTAGTGACCAACAGACACGTGTGGGTTTGAAAAAGGCAGCGTGCTGTCTCCCCCTATCCCCACACTGACATGCACAGATAGCTCTGGTATCTGTAGGTTATAAAACCTCTCTTTCCTCCTCCCCTGTCCAGCTTTTATGTGTTATATATGCCCCGACTCATGGTCTGGAAGCAAGACAGATAACCTCTACATCTGACTAAAGTGTAGCAAATCAAAACAGGGTGCATTTTTAATTGGGTAGTAAATCAAAACAGGGTGCATTTTTAATTGGGTTGAGGTCAGGGAAGTCAGGTCACCGGGGAATGAATTAGAAGTTCTAGAGGAGAGCCATAGCAGTGGGTAGCCAGGAGAGAAGACAGCCATGAAGACTTAAAATACTAAATCACGGGAATGTAGACTCCCTCACATGTCAGTTTGTACCCGTCCAGTGATGAGAGGATATATTTACAGTGGTCCGCAACCCCGGCTGCACCTTGAAGTCTAATCATGCTGAGGGGATTAAAAAATAGCATTGTCTGGGTCCCACCCCTGGAGATTTATAGTTGGTCGTAACCAGGACGTAAGTATCACAGTGTTTGGGAACAAATAATTCTCGTGTGTTGGCAGGATTGAGATTCCTGAGATAGGTGGAAATAAAGACTAGACCTAATATAGTCATTAAAGACAAGTCAATATTTGGAAGTTGGCAAACAATAGTAGTGGGATGATGAGAGCATGCACTTGGAAAGAGAAGAAAGTGAAAAAGAACTTTGACCTTTCCTGTTCCACTTAATTCAGGCTGTTAAGGAAAGCATCTTTCCTTGAAAAGGTTTGCTAGTGGTCTGGTCTCATCAAGGCCATTCATACTCAAGAGCAAGACCCTCATATTTTTGAGGCAGATAGTGTCAGTTGTGGTTTAAAAATCCCCCAGCGCGAACAGGGGTTCAATAATGGGCTGTAATGATTCACAGAATTCAGAAAAGCCATTATACTTATGATTTTACTTGACTACAATAAAAGGATACAGATTAAAATCTGTTAACAAAAGAAGTGGATAGGGTAGAGTCCAGGGCACACCACGTCCTAGCTTCTAGATGCCCTCCCGCAGTGGAATCTGCAAACAGCTCCTATTTCTTTGAACTGTGATATGTAGCAACATGCAAAGTATTGCCAACCAGGAAAGCTCCCCTGAATTTTGTTGTCTAGGGTTTTTACTGAGGGTGAGTCATGCAGGGTATGGTTGACTGGATACAGAGATCAGCTTGATGCTTGACGGCCTGAGACTCCACATCATAAATCTCATTGTTGGTATAGACTATCTGATCTGGTGTGGTTCAAAACCTTCACTGTAAATTTGATGGCAAAGGCTCTTGGCATAGGCCCTCAGCCCCCATCATAAATCTCTTTGTTGGAATAAACTGTCTGGTGTGGCCCAAGGTCTTAGGGAAATGGAGACAACCTCATCAGGCAAGACATTCTCAGGACTTAGAGGTTACCTCCCAGAGCCACACCTCTTGTAGGGACCAGTTTGATCCTTTACTACTGCATAAGAGCAAACCTCAGAAGGTTTGGTTAGCTAAAATTGCCACTCAGCCATGTTTGAGAGACCATGTTTAAGAGGGCTAGTCTCCCTACAGAACTAAGCTCTTCCAGATTGTGGCTGTGTTGGGACACAGTTGATCCAGAAAACGGAGGGTCAGCTCTGTGTAATCAGTCGACCCAGGGCAGACTAAGGCATTGATAACCTGTGATGCCCGCTCCTCTCCTTACTCGTACACTGGAATGGGACATGTAAATTCTCAATATGCATATATGCGTGTGTGGACCTTAGCTATCCATGACTTAAACTCTACAGTGCAACTGTAGTGTTAGTAATTGAATGTAAAAATGCCATATTCCATTTTAATGGAATGAGCTGCATGGACTTAATAAAAGTTTTAGTGGAACCCTATGATTTGGCCCCTACCCATCCTTATCTCTTTACTCCCACCCCTTCCCCCCTTGGGTCCCCATACATGTTTTACTAGTTATCCTTCTACTTTTACCTCTGCAGTATTTGTCCTTATGAGACTAAGTTCCCTCAGCATAATGCTCTCCAGTCTCTCCCAAGTGATGTAGTATCGTTTGAAATCATTGCTCTGGGGTGCTGAGGATGATGGGTAGGGGGAGATGACAGGACTGCACACTTTGATGAGTGGAGGGAGAGGGTAGAAGAAATGGAAAGGATCTGGTGGGGACTTGAAAAGACCAGGTAATGGTGGGCATAGACCAAAGGTGATTAATTTTAGAAAACACAGTGTATGGGAATGATTATATGAAACGTAATGTCAATGAAGGAAAGTGTGGGGAAAATATTTTTTCATTAAAAAGGGGGAGGGAAGACAACAAAAACATTTTCATGGATATGCGGTAGGGTAGTAAGATCTTACGATACCCCACATTTTCTACCAAGGGAGTCATCCATATACTCTACAACAAAGAATGTGAGGCAGTGATTTTGGCCGTTTCAGCAATCAGTGCACACACATGTACAATTTAGTTCAGTTTCTTTTTCAAGAAATTATTCAAAAGCTGAAATAAGTTAGAGAAGCATTGCAATGAGCTTTCCTGATTCTTTAACACTGCCAAAATGTTCTTGTCCTGCTTCTCCTTTTTCTTGGAGTATAAAAAATTGGGCTATGACACAAACTTGCATAAAAAATGTTTTCAAAATTCAAAAAGCAGTGTACAATTGTGTTGGACTCTCAACAAAAAAAAACTCCTCTCTAGGTGTAAACCTTTCTTTAGCTTTTTATAATAGTGTCTTCATAGAATATTAGTCCTATAGGGAGTGGAAGGGAACTAGAAAATGAATCAGTAGATAATAAAACACCAAGATGGGTGAGAGGAAAAATAATATGGACTGAATGGATGATGAGACAATGTGGGGGGTCTGTAATTAATGTTATGGAATGAAATGTATATGAATGATTGATGTAAAAAACTATATACTTTGTAAACCAACACTTAAATTACAATTACAAAGAAATTAATGCATTTAACTTACCAAAACAAGAAAAACTGGCTTCTGTTAATTTACCTTTCAACTACTGAAACTTCAGTTCTATGCTTGGTTCATAATAAATTGTCTAAGTGAACATATAAAAAGATATCATAAAAGAAAGTACGATCAGAAGGCAAATCATCTACAACAAATTACTATTTTTCTTTTTAGATCTTTCATCTCTAACATGTTATAGTTAAAAACATTTTTCTATTCTTTGATCTTCAAGGTCTTCAGTAATTTTATCACAATTAAGTTGCAAAAGATGATCTACTTTGAAACATAATAAACCTAATTAAGTCTTTCTTGACCCATTGTATGCTCAGAGTTTTTTAGTGTTTTCAAGGATGAAAATTAGCATTTTGTTGTGCATCTTAAAGTTATGAATATGCATAAAGTAATTATAACATAGGGAAATATGCATTTGCATTTTATATTCTACTGTGGAATCCTACATGACTACATGAGCAAAATTTGTCTTTACTGAATCTATTAACTTAGTTCTCATTTAAGAATGAAATTGTACTTCCCTATGAATGCTTGTTTTAAAGTCATGTAGCTAAACCTACATTAATGTCTTCGATGCCTTCAAACATTCTTCATTAGATATATTCACATTGTTTAAGAACGAAAATGTATTTGAAGTAACTTCATACAGTTTTATCCTCCTTTTCATACAAGATTCAAGTGGGTCAGTGATGGCGGAGAATGTGGTGATATGAAATTGATCTCTTGTACTCAGTGGTGCTTCTGGAACTCTACCATGTACTTGTTTCTAATGCTTATGCTATTTTGAATTGCTTGATAATCCGTGTTTGGCGTTATTTATTTTGTTGTCTTTTAAAAACCTTTTAAACTATGTAAATACCTGTTAATGACTTGTAGTGATCTGTGCATGTCTTAAAATTTACTTAAGAATCTTGGGGAGCTTGACTTGTCCAATGAAAATAGCTCAGGATGAGTTCTTCAATCAGGACAGCCTTCACATAGCTGTGCCTGAAGGCAGAGGCTCTTTCTGGCCTTCAGCCTGGCCTCTGCCTTGTACAGTCGAGTGTTACAAAACTCTGGCGATGCCAGTAAATAGCTGCAGGTGCTCCACTCCTCCAGCACACCTCCAACCTGAAGTTACTCGGCTTGCTCGCTCCTTGGGTCTGGGAAGCCATTGCCTGCCAATCTCCTTGTTCCGCTTCCTCTCCTGCTACTGTTTTTTCTGCCTGTGCTTCTCATTGTCACTAGGGTTTTTGCTTTCTGTCATGCATGGGTCTAGAATTTCAGGGACCCTGGATCCAAAGGTTGTATTCCAGTTGCATCTCTTCTTGATGGTAGTCAGACCCACTCTGTACTCTGATATAGACTCTCTTTTAAGCCTAACAGGGTGGCAGAACTCTTAAGAGAGTTCCATATACCTTATTTGCATGGTTCCACTTGTCCCTTATTTACGTTTATTATCCAATCCCTGGGGTAGATCATAAGCACTTCATTTGCATAATCCCACCTAGTCATTTGACAAGACTCTGACAAAGACTACGGCTAGAAAGACCATATGAAGTCCTTCACTGCACTGCATATGGGATCTGCAGATGTGAAAATTTTAGATTCTAGAATAGTTTGTATTTCTACACCATCACTAACTCTCTTTTGTTGTGGGGTTTTTTTTACCATAGCAAGGAGTGAATGCTAAATTTGGAAGAAATTCAGTTACATTCATATTGCTATTAGTAATTTCATCACTAGTGGTACTAGTACAATGATTTGTACCCACTAAATGCAAGTGTTCCCTGGAAGAAGTCTCTTCTGATTGTGTTTTTAAAAGCAGGTTGATTTTGAAATTGTCTTTAAGGAGTCCCAAATCCTTTTATTTTTATTATCTGTGAGCTTTTGGTTTTGCACTCCAATTAGTTGTTACTGTTTCATTTATCCTGAATTTAAAATTACACCACTTCCTAAATTTAGTTTTCCCAGAGTAGATAAATTTGAATAATGGCAAGTAAATAAAATTTGTAAAGCAAGTAGAGTTTATAAAAAAATTTACTTTTGACATTAACAACAGTTTCTTTTTGAAAATTACTAAGCAAAGCACTGATTTTGAATGTGCAGTTTTGTTCTTCAGCTCTGAGACTGTCAAACGACGTAGTACTTATTAGGCACTTGGAAATCATGTGTTTAGTTTGTCACACTTTGTTGGTGGACCCTTTAGATCTCCATGAGTATTTGTTGTCTTGAAATGATACTTAAGAACTTGCACTGTCACTCTAAGTCCTTTGATACTGTCTTCACAGCTCATTGAGTGAGAGTGAGAGCAGTTACAAAGAGCATCCTCAATACAAGAATATACTCAAGCTAAAGAGGTGTTTTGGTTCTCTCTTCTCAGAACCAGATACGTCACAAGTCATATGATTACAGTGCTGCTGCCATGTTCTTATGTGGTTGACAAGCGAGCACAGAATGAGATTATATCCAGTAGATCCTAAAGGAAAAGGAAAACATAATTACTGTAAACAAAATTTACAAAACAACAAAATTAAACCTACCTTCAGTGCCCTGCCAGTTCCCCTTCATGGTGGACATGCTACTTTTCCTTGTGTTCTGTCCTTGGGTTTTTGCTTTGGACAGCTGATGTGCCCCTGTTTTGTTGACTCCCTAAGCACATGCTTCCCTTATGTACTGGGTGATTTGCCTATGACTCCACCCGATGAGATTGCGAAAGCCATCCTCTCAGGAAGGGAGAGCACACAGCCGCCAACCCAGCAATGAGTGGCCTCAAGTCTGCATTTGAGAAGCACAGGGAGAAAATCCCTTATTTATTTACTCCTCAGAAAGCCTTCCTCCTTCTGTGACATGGTCCAGGCTCTAAATAAAAGGGTGCGTTCACTGGCCGTGCTTTTAGAGAGCTCGTTTTTCTATAGGTCTGTAATGGCCACACAGTATTTAATCGGCTGTACCGCTGCATTTCCTGAGTATTTGGTGTTCATTGACACAGAAAGTAAGGAAATGAAGGCAAGGACTTTGCATTTAACACAAATGCACATTGATCCAGAAGTGAGAAACCACCACCAAGTGAAATACATAATGTCTCAGCTCCTATCAGGAAGGCATTATTTCTTTTCTTTGCTTCTTATGGGAATGAGTCTCTTCTTGGGAAGGCCATTTTTATGCTAACTTTTCCCAAAGCCAGAAACGCAGCAAAAGAAAGTGATGAATAAGAGGGGAAGATGGCTGAGGACAGAGCTGGCTTTCATGAACATCCTCCACAATGTCAAATCTCTGTCGGGTTTTCTAGGACTGAAGTGCCCTTGATGGTCTTAGTCTGATGAACAGAGAAGAGGGCCAGGGTGGAATGTTGCTTTATTTTCTTTCTTGTATAGGGTGTCTTTAGAATGCATCTCAAAGACTTGTTAAAAGTACCCAAATTCATCTAAGCATTTGATGACCTTTGAAACGGAATTATCCCTTTCAGAGGAAACAGAGTTCTGAACATCATTCTTTTTTGGCACAGCTTTTTCGTAGTGACAGTGACAGTTCAACGCTGCCTCGAAAATTACCCTTTGTCCGAAACACTCTGGAAAGACGAACCCTCCGCTATAAGCAGGTGTGTATCACATGAGCCGGTAAGGGATCTGCAGCTTGCCTGGAGTTACCTTCACAAACTAGAAAAAGCAGTACTTGAGATAGCATTTAAGGTAATAGGAATGAAGGTAATAATTTTATTTTCTTGTTTACTCAGGATACATAATTTTTGAAACCATATGTAATATAATGTTACCTAATATCTTTGTATTTATATTATATGTAATTTATATGTTTCTTAAGATAGAATTATGATCTAAGAGAATTAATTTTCCTTGCACTTTTAAATATAGGAAATGAATAGACAAGAAACCATTATTCAAAGTTCATGAAGCTTTGCCTCACTTATTTTGGACATGTTGTTAGGAGCATTTGTTCCTTGGAAAAAGACATCAGGCTTGGAAAGGTGGAGGGTCAGCAAAGGAGAGGAAGACCCTCAATGAGACGGATTAATACAATATCTATGGCAGTGGACTCAGATGTGTTGAGGAGAATGAGGATGGCACAGGATAGGACAGAGTTCGATCTATTGTTCATGGGTCACTGTAAGTCATACTCGACTCAGTGGCCCTTAACAGCAACTATAATAGAAAATATCTATTTTTGTGTTTTGGAAGAGAGAGTACACACAGAGGTAAACATACACACCCCACACACAATATTTTTATGCAGATAATGCCTGTGTGCTCCACTGTTTGCCCACTAAATCCTCCCTGAAAGGTATTTTTGTAAATGCGCTGTGCTATTTATATTTTTTACAGTGACAGGTAAAGAAATTGTCAGAGCATGTTTATGAAACTACCTCATCGTTTGTGTGGTTAGCAAAAGTAGAATGTGACTGTTATTTGCATAAAAACATGATGGATTTTTAAAATGTCGGTGTATAACAGGCCTATTGTATGGTTTTCACTTCCTTTAATCTTTCATTTCCCCATGATCACACCAGTTTACCAAGTTTTGTCCTTTTCCGTTTTCTTTCAGATTCTTTTGAATAGAAAACAAACAACAACTAAAAGCCACCCAAATTCCATATGGTAGTTAGACTTGAGAGTAACTGTTGACTGATCATTATAAGAAAATACTTAATTCAGCTATAAAAATATGCCTTAGTGGAAATACAGTTGACACTTTAGACCAAGTGTTTAGCTGTATTGGAAGCTGGAGGTATTTTGTGCCTTGAAGGACACTTAACACGTTGCCACACACTTTTAAATTGACTACTGTGCTTAGAAACACATTCCCCCCCGCCACCGCTGTAGACATCATTTGCAGCAACGTGTTAATAGCATCTTTGGCCCCCACCTACTAGATGCCACTAACACTCCTAAAACTCCACTCCTAAGTTTTGACAACCCCGAATATCTCCAGGTATTTTTTTAAAAACTGTTACTCTGAAATAATTATAGATTTATAGAAAGTTGTAAAAATCGTACAGAGAGGACCCAAGCACACTTTACCTAGTTCCCCCTATTGGTCCCATATGCCATAACTCGACTATAATAGCAACATTAGGAAAGTGCCACTAGTATAACTCACAGAGCTTAATCAGAGTTGACAAGTTTTCACCCACTCATTTGTGGTTATGTGTAGTTATATACAGTTTTTCAGATGTAAGTACAGAACTGTCTCAGTGCCATGACCCTCATACTGTTTCTTAGTATAGTCACACTCTGTGGAGTTTACTTTTTTGTGTGTGCCTTTCCTTTTTAATTGTGGTAAAGTTATACATACATACATACATACATACATACATACATACATACATATCTGTGGGTGTGGAAGGCCTCCACTTCTCCAGGGCATGGAAAATACTGCTGTCCTCTCTAGGGCAGTGTTTTCCTTTGGGTGGGAACTACTTCTCTAAACCCCACTTAGAAAAGTCTGTTCTCATTTTAGGACTCTTTTGAACACAGCATCTTTGCTTTCCTGAGGCTTCTGTCAGGAGCAGAGTTTTTGCAGCTTGCTTGTGTGTGTGTGTGTGT
>NW_006399865.1:2353483-2367604 GCF_000299155.1 Elephantulus edwardii
CTCCCATACAGTGGATCATTAAGGTCTTTCCATGTCAACATACATTTTTTTAAAAGAAACTTTTTACAGTGACCTTATTTTATGGTCTTGTAATTTAATAAGTTTCCGGTAGTGCTATATTTAGGTGGAGTGGGGATTTTCCTCTCCTATCATAAACCTTAATTGAACAACTTTTGCATGTCTACAGTTGAGCTTTCAAAGATAAGTCTAAAATGAAATTCTTGAACCAAGGAAAATGCATATTTTTCAGCTTTTAATATATATTGTCAAAAAGTTTTTCAGGAAGATTGTACCCATTTTTAATCCTATCGGTACCATGTAGGAGCTTCTCTTTCTCTACATTTTTGTAAACACATCAGTTATCATGAAAGAAAACAATTTGCAATTGCTAACCTTGCTCTGAAGAGCTCTGGTGGTGTAGTCCATAATGCCCTGCTCTCTTACCAAGAGGCATGACTCGGGCAGTTCAGATCCACCAGTAGCTCTGAGATAGAAAGATGAGCAGTCCTCTCTTGTTAAGATTTATAGTCTCAGAAACCTAATAAAAAGGGTCACGATGAGTCAGGACTGACTTAGTGGCAGTGAGTGTAAGGATTTGGGGTGCTTTTTTTTTAACCTTTACATTAAACTTGAGATTTAAATTACTCTTGACCAAATCTGTATTTTTAAACATTGAGTTTAAATCTGTTTTTTTAAACAGTGAGCTTAGAAAAATGCTTCTTCCATAACTGTGCTTCACCTGTCTTCTATTACTTGTGGAAGTACCTTCTAGAAGGTTCTAGAAGGCCAGAGTTTGCTTGCTGTGCTGCAACATAGCGAGTAGTCTGTGTGCTCACTGCTGCTGTCTCCCCAGGCCTGTAGGTCTTCCCTGGCTGAGCTCATGAGTCGCACCTCCCTGGACCTGGAGCTGGATCTCCAGGCATCAAGAACAAGGCAGAGGCAGCTGAATGAGGAGATCTGCATCCTTCGAGAACTGAGGCAACGCTTAGAAGACGCCCAGCTCCGAGGCCAGACTGACCTACCCCACTGGGTGCTTCGAGATGAGCGATTCTGTAACCTGCTGAAGGAAGCAGAGAAGCAGGTAAGGGGGACTGGGCTTGCTTCTGTTTTTCATTCATGTCCCAGGGGCTGACTGACTCCTCATGGTCAAGACTCTTGCTCTGGTTGAATTTGGATTCTGAGGTAAGCATCTCGGATGATAACGTCAAAGCAGATATCTTGAGAAAGTCTGTTTCCCCCGTCTGTGGTCTGGGAAGGGCCTAGTAATTGAAATGGCACCACATAGATTGTGAAGCTTTGTTGCTTCTACAAGAGGTGCTGGAGGGAAGGACCTGCAGGACTTCTGCAGCCTTCAGAGTCCATTCCGCACCTCCCCCACGATGGATTGTCCTGGGTGCCATGTAGCCAAGTCTTGACTCCATTCATGAAGTCCCATGAGGCAGTAGACTAGGAAGAGCTTTCTCCTGTCTGTGTCACATAACATATGACAGGTACGGCACGTGCCCTGGGTGCCACTTGAAGGGAAGTACAATTGAGTAGTTTCTATTAACCACGGCTGTTTTCATCAGCTGTGACAGAGCATTCAACAAGTTAACACTAAGGCACACTGTGTGATCTTGTTGTGCTGCATGTAGAAAGAGACAGCCCCAGGGGGAAATTACTTCAAGCATATCCTAGACCAGTTGGCATCAGTGAAAGCAAGGAAGGCACAGTTGTAATTGTCATGTCAGGTCATCATGTGTTAAGCAGAGGAGCAACGAGTTTGACTTATGCTTTTGAGCTGATATTAAAATTACCTAAAGGGTAATGTCAGCTATTTGGATAAGGGTGCATT
Source organism: Elephantulus edwardii (assembly GCF_000299155.1). Lineage (NCBI taxonomy): Eukaryota > Metazoa > Chordata > Mammalia > Macroscelidea > Macroscelididae > Elephantulus > Elephantulus edwardii. Next base: position 2,355,318 of record NW_006399865.1, read on the forward strand.
TTGAGTAGAATTTTTTTTCTGGTGTTAGTTCCTTCCTGGGCTCTAGAGATAGGAGTGGATTCATGAATTTTTTCCTGAAAAATAAAAATTCTTCTTTGCTAATAAAATGTTGTTCCAGACAAGACAGACCAAAGTTGAGCATCATCAAGAGCAGGCAGCTGAGAAGATGCTGAAGAAAGCCTCCAAAGAAGTCTACCAGCTGCGAGGGCAGAACCACAATCAGCCCGTCCAAGTGCAGAATTTTAGGTACGGGAGCTGGTAAACTGTGCTGGACCTCCCCTTCGTATTAAACACAAACAAATGAAACTGAAGATGTGGAGAGCTGAAAAGGAATCTGCTAGAACCTATGGCCCACAGCTGTGAGCATTCTGAGGCTTTCGTCTATCTTTTTTTCCTGTGCACTATTCTTTTCAGCTGGAATATTTTATGGAGCAGCTATGGTTTCCTTAACTATTCTGTTTTATAAGATGTTGCTTCTTTCCAAATGTTTGCTATTGCAAGTAATATGGTGATTACCATACATATGTATGTATGGCCTTATTTGCCTCTGAAGCATGACAGATGTGCATTTCACATGTGTCTAGTTTCATGAAACTAAACATCGAAAGAACCAAAACACTATCAGAACTCCCATGCACAGCTTTTGTTTTTATATGAAGGAAATGGCTTTTGTTTTTATATGAAGGAAATGGCAGAATGAAACCTATACCTTTGTATGCTTACGTTGTTTTTGTCTTAAATTATGAAATTCATAGAACCTAAAGTTAACCACTTAAAAGTCAACGGCTCAGTGGCATTTAGGAAATTCACAATGTTGTGCCAATCACTTTGATTTAGCTACATAGCATTTTCATCACGCCAGAGGGAAACCTCATGCCCATTGGCAATGGATCCCATTTCCACCAGCCCCAAGGCCCTGGCAACCACTAATCTACTTTCTGTCTCTGGATTTGCCCACTCTGGCCATGTCAGATAAATGGGCACAATCATACAATGTGTGGTCTTTTTTCAGTGGCTTCATTTGGTCAGTGTAATGGGTTTCAAGGTTCCATCCACAGGATAGTAGCCTGTATAGGCACTTCATTTCTTTTTTTTTTTTTTTTTAACTTCATTTCTTTTCATGGACAAAGAACACGTGCCTGACTTGAAGCTTTACTTTCTGTATACTTTTAACCTTTCTGTCCCCATCAAAAATGGCATAAAATACTATATCTTTCTTTTTATTAATTTTAATGAAAATTTACAGAGATTTTGGATTTCCATTCATTCATTGTTGCACTTTTCTCCCTGCCCACCCCTCCCCTCCAGTTTGTTCTTTTCTTTGAAAAGTAAAAGAAAAATTCTTTCATTGTTACACAATCCCTTCCCACAAGTCCACTACACTATGCAGTCTCCATTCTGGACTCCTGTCATGACAATAATTCCTAATCACATAGCCCTTTTAAACAGTTCTCTCATCTGTTTCAATGCAGTATACATAATTTAGCCCATCTTTCTCAGTCTCCCCCCAACCCCTATGTCTGTCCCATTTCACAACTGTGGCTCTATGCAGTATTTGTCCTTTTGTGACTGAGATATTTCACTCAGCATAATGTCATCCAGGGTCACCCATTTTGTATAAAATGGCATGAATTCCTTGTTTTTCAATGCAGCGTAGTATTCTATTGTGTGAATATATCACAGCTTCTCTATCCATTCGTTTGCTGATGGGCATTTGGGTTATTTCCACCTCTTTGCTATTGTGAACAAAGCCGCAATAAACATGGGTGTGCCTATATCTGCCTGGGTGGCAGTTATGGTTTCTTTGGGGTATTTATCTATCTTCAGTTACGATTTAGAACTCACTCATTTACACATTTATGCATTCTTTTATTAATGAAGCAAATGGTTATAGAGCATTTACAGCATGCCAGGCGCTGTTCTCAACATTGGCGATAAACCAACGCCCATGTTCAAATATGACAATTTTGAGAATCTGTGCATGTACCAGATGTACTATGGAACTTCGAATTGAGTTTGTTCTCTGAGTAAGAACAGCCATGATTGATACGAAATACTCACACGAGCTCTCAAGGTTTTGTTGGGTGTTTTCTCCACAGTTAGGAGATTTATTAGGGAAATAGGTTGGAGAGTTGGAGGAGGCAAAGAATATCACACAATGTGAGTCCAGGTTTAGTCTAGCAGTCCCAAACCAGATTAACAGCAAGACACAATTCCTTGATTAGTGGAAGTCCAGGTTCAGTTCAGCAACACGAATGCAAGCTGTCAATGTCTTTTGATCACCTTCTAATCTGTCACTCTTTTCTATTCCAGGGAGAAGATAGCATTTTTCACCAGAACAAGGATTAACATGCTTCCTCTGCCAGCTGATGACGTCTAATGTAGTGCCTTGTACACATGAAGTATTTATCTGCCTGTTTTATTTCCAGGAAGTTCTTGTACTAGCTAAATTTATCTTTAAAATGTTTGTGCAGAGCTCTTAATATACACATTTTGTAAAAAACAAAAAACAAAAAAAACTGATATGTATACATATATATTTTATAATAGTGACGGCAACAAGGCTTGGCTTTTCCTTGTTGTGAAACTGACATCTCTGAAGACAGGTTATTTTATAAAAGATCAACTATCATGTTAAGAGTGTACAGTTTTTATGCTGTTTTATTTGACTTAAAGGCTGGAAGATAGAAACGAAGTGAGTGCAGGCAAATTCACTGTATTGTAATTTATTTATAGTACTTTTTTTCCTTGAAGGAAAATAATGACTTTAAGATATATTTTAAGACTGAAATTTTGTTATGTGTCATGCAGTAGAATGGAGCTTGGGGGCTGGTTTGGTTTCTGACACCTGAAATGCCAGCATAATGTGCTCAGTGCGTCCCTCGGGTCATGTTCAACCATGTGCACTCATCATGTATGTTGTATGCTTTGATGCTCTGTGTCTTATGTTCCAATACCAGCCGCTGTGTGTTGTAATTGTGATGCAAATGCCGTGTAAGCAGCGCAGAGCTCAGCCTCCTATTTGTGCTGGGCACTAACAGCTTCTTGTTTCCGTGTCGCCTCATGCATTTTTCTGAGCTCCCCATGAGTCTGGGGCAGGTGCCAGAGTCTCCGGCCACCCAGGTTTTTCGCCTGCTTGTCCTTGTGGGCTGTCTCCAGCACCCCTGCTCATCAGACAGTGCCCAGCCTGCTTTTCGAGCCTGCACCATTTCATTGCCAACAGACTCAGAAAGTGGCAGATGACCTCCTATTGTATCATGAGAGAAAATGAAAAGAACTGAGAACATGCATTTTCAGTGAAACCACTGATAAATATAGTGATTCAAACAGACACAACAACTCTGAAGATGTTTTATTTGTGAAAAGATTTGTGAGTAACTACAATTATCCAGTGAGTCATACACAAGAGAGTATCAGATTGAAATCTGAATACTCCCCTGATACTGGAGTCTACCCAATAATTCTCAAGGGTGCTTAAAATTAGCTCATGAGAAAAAAAATTTTCTATGTGACAAAAATACACCATCATTTTAAAATGCCAAATGATAGGACAATTTTTCTGATACATGTTTATTGTATCTGAAATGGACTTTTTCCTTTTAGAAACTTGGATGAGAAAATGAAGTGGAACACATAAATTGTAAAAGAAAATGCAACTCTCTCTTCCTGTATTTTGATTACCCTCCCATTGGAAATGTCCTTTTCAATCAGGGTCTTTCTTGTCATGCTAGTATGTAATCTCCCCCTCCTCTTATTAATCAGCCTTCCTTTTTACATTTATTAAAAATGAATTTTGTAAAAACATTTCATTGACACATGACCTATCACAGACAATTAAATTTGTCAGTGGTGGTAAGCCTGAAAACTATATGCTCTTGCTATGTATTCCTGCCGCTAGTCTTGCTGCTTTTTTTTTTTTATTTACATTGATTATTTTGTATACCCACAACAGAGGTAGAGGTAAACTCAAACCAGCAGTCCTTACCAGAATTGCCAGTCAACAGAAAATATTGCTGAGTGGTGAAGACAATGGCAAGAGCTTTCTATTCCTCCGATGGCTAACACTGTCAACAGACTTTAAGGTCTGTCACTAGACTCTAGAGTGCGTAGAGGATTAGTCAGTATGTCTCAGGCACATGGCACACTTGATGAGTTCCCTCACTGTGTTCTTCCATATGGCTGCTGCCACACATAGCTCTTTCTACAGGGGATGAGGCAGCTTTTCATTCAGACCTTATTAAGTAGCAGTAGAGGAAAACCCCACTGTGCTAAGGGGTTTAAAATAAAATTCACTAACTCAGTTTATGCAGCCTTATATTTGGAATGCCCCCCCAAAAGGTTTTTTTGGATTGTTTTTGTGTTTTTGTTGTTTTTTTTTTAATTTCACCGTTGCCCACAGACAAAATAATGGAGTCCCGACTTCATTGCCAATCCAAATGAGCTTGTGTGCTTGCCACCTTTCTGTTTAACCTTTGCCTTGCATGTGGATGCTTTTGTAGCTTACAGGGCACATAGTAAGGAAAGAAAATCAAGGTAAATGAAGGAAGAGGTGTTGACCGTCCACACTAAAGGGTCAATGGTTAATGTAAAGAGACTTGATCAAGCAGGCTGGAGGGCATGAAGCACCCTAATTTGCTTCTCACTTATGGGTTGATTTTGCAACTTCTGACGAGTTAACACTGCTACCTTCCGGAGAATACTCATATATATTCTCAGCAAAGAGTACTTTGGTTGTCTTAAGGTGGGTTGGTTTTTGGGGGGCTTTTTTTTTTTGCACCTTCCATCCTATGATTACATTTGTTCATAGTGTTTTCTGATGCAAAAAAATTCTGCTCTGTTTTAGCTGCAATTCTAATCAAGAAATTATCCAAATCCTGCCACCTGGCTTTTTTTAAACTACTATGCATAAAAGGGAATTTGGTTTTCACTTCATCTGATAACTGATTTGTCCAGCTTTGATTGATAACTGCTGAAATCAAGAATTCCTCTGTTGTGGGAAAATGTTATAATCAGTATTCATCTCTTTGTTGTTTTTTTTTTGTCACTGCTCTCTCTGTGTCTTTTGTATTGTTTGAAAGCATTTCTTCTATCAAATTAAACTAATCAGCCTTAAGAACAGAGTGGACCTGTGTTTTGCTTTTGTTCTTAATTTTTAATGGTAACTGTCATAACACATTGCTGTGGGAGTGGAACCAACTCCGAGCCAACCACCCAGCGGGTTTTCAGAGGTGGTCAGTGGCACAGGAGGAGACTGCCCATCTCTCCCCCCAGAGCAACTGGTGAATTAAAATTGCCTGCCTTTTGGGTTGGCAGTGCAACTCTTCACTAGGGCATCAGAGCTCTCTAATTTTCAATTACAGAGACTTTTAAGTATATTAAGATATTTTTTTATTAACTTAAAAAAGGAGGATAATCAGGGAGCTCTGGTGGCCTAGTGGCAAGAAGCTGCACTGCAATCCCAGAGGTACACAGTTCGAATCCACCAGATGCTCTGCTAGAGGAGGGGCAATCTCCTCTTGTACCAGTCAGATCTGATTTGATGGTACACACACAAAAATAATAAAAACAAATAAATCAAATAGAGGGGATAATACAACAAACCCCCTGGGCCTCTCAGCTTCAACATGGATGAGTTGTCAATCTTGTTTCATCTACACTCCCATCATTTCTTCCCCACCAATCCCATACACTGTGTCATTTAATCAGCAAAAATTCCAAAAAAGATGTCAAAAAAGAGACTAATAATCATATCCACTGTCCTCACATTAACAACTAATTCCTTACTATCAACCAGGATTCCATTTTCTAGCTGCCTCAGGGCATTTTTGGAACATTTTTCTTGAGATTCAGTGCAAGTATACTCCTTGGATTAGACAAACATCACTACCGTCAACTGTCGAATATTTGCACCACCCCAAACCCAATAGAGGATCACCATGAGTCAGAGTCCACTCAACCGCAGTGAGTTTGGGTTTGGGAATGGGTGGAGCAAGTGGTTTGCAACTGCTTACTAATGTAAAAGTTAGCAGTTTGAACTCAAGCAGTGGTTACTTGGAAGAAAGGCCCAAGGAACTGCTTTCCAGAAAATCTGGGGCAGTTCTACTCCGTGACATATGGGTTCTCCCTGAGCTGGAGTCTACCCGACGACAACATTGTTAATGGGTGTTAAGAGGTATACCCGTTGCACTTACGTCTGTGGTTTGGGGTTTGATTTTTATTAAAATACTGGTTTATTTACAAATGTCAGTGGTTTTTTAATCTAGAGAATCTGTAGATATTCCCCCCCTTCCATCCTACCTCTCCTTAATTTGCTTGTTAAACTGAGGTTTGAACCAAGCAAACTTCATTTAGCAGCCAAGCGCTCATCAACTGTGCCACCAGGGCTCCTTAGAGTAAAATTGATCAAGTGTTGCCAACTGGTGATACTCTAATTCTGTTGCTCTGTTTCATCGCCTAGCTGAAATGCCTTTATGAAGAGAAAGTTATTCCATATACTTGGTTGCCCATTGGTATCGTTTATACAGGACCAGGAATATTAACACTTGGTTCTTTTCTTGCTTTATTAGTTTTCGAAAGAATTAATTAGTCCTAAGAAATAATCCAGTATGTTAGCTGATAACCTCTTCACAAACACTATTTCTAAACAAGGTCAAGTTCCTAGCCCCCAGGTTGGAGGTTCAACCAAGGGGACACTGTTGTTGTTATGTGCCATCGAGTCACTCGACAACAGCCCTAAACTCTGCTCTGTCCTGTGCCAATCGCACTGTCTCTGACACTCCCATCCCGATTATCCCAGTCACTGAATCAATCCACCTCATAGAGGGCCTTCTCCTCCTGCGCCATCCCTCCACCCTACCAAGCATGATGTCCCTCTCCAAGGACGGGTCTCTCCTCACTACATGTCCGAAGTAAGTTAGAAGGAGCCTCAGAATCCTTGCCTCCAAGGAGCCACCCGGTTTAACCCTTTCCAGGACGAATCTGTTTTCCTAGCAGTCCATGGTACCCTCAATACTCTTCTCCAGCACCACAGCTCAAAGGCATCAATTCTCCTTCTATCCTTCTTGGTCATTGTCCAACTCTCTGATGCATAACAAGTGATTGTGAAGACCATGGCCTGTATTAAATGCACCTTAGTCTCCAGAGAGACACCACTGCTCTTCAGTACTTTGGAGAGGTCCCTAACAGCAGACTTTCCCATGGCAATGCGCCTTTTAATTTCCTGGCTACTGGTGCCAAGAGTGTTCAATCTCAGTCTCTTCACCATCCATCCTGATGCTGCCAATGGGTCCAGTGGTGAGAATCTTTGTCTTCTTGACATTGAGCCTCAATCCATATAGGAGGCTGCAGTCCTTGACCCTCTGCAGCAGGTGCTTCAGGTCCTCTTCATTTTCAGCAAGTAGGGTTGTGTCATCTGCATAACGCAGATTGTTAATAAATCGTCCAGCAATCTTGACCCCACATTTCTCCTCATAGAGCCCAGCCTCCCGGATAATCTGTTCTGCATATAGATTGAAAAGGTATGGAGATAGGATGCATCCCTGGCGTACCGCCCTTCCCAATTTTGAACCATGCAGTGTTCCCTTGCTCTGTTCTGACGACTGCCTCCTGGTCCAAGTATAGGTTTCGCATTAGCACAATCATGTGTTCTGGGATTCCCATTCTTCTCAGAGTCAGCCACAATTTGTTATGATCCACACAGTCAAATGCCTTTGCATAGTCAATGAAGCACAGATAGACATTCCTCTGGTATTCCTGCTTTCAGCTAAGATCCATCTAACATCAGCTACAATATCCCTAGTATCACGACCCCTTCTAAACCCAGGGGGACACTACTCAATTAAAAATAACTCCTGCTTCTGTTTCTCATAAATTAATTTTTAAACAGAGTGTTGGGGGGGGGGAGAAATTGGTTTCCTAGTACTGTACAGTGTTGCTCAAGATATTTGGGTTTTGAGATTTTTTTTTTTAATTTTATTTTGTTGTTAGGTGCCATTGAGTAGATTCAGTTCCTAGCAACTGTATTTAGGACAGATTGAAATCTTGCCCAGTCCTGTGCCAGCCTCACGACCTCTGCTGTGCTTAAGTCCATAGTTACAATCACAGTGTCAGTCCATCTCCTTGAGGTTCTTCCTCCCCTTTGCTGATGCTCTGTTTTTCCAACTATGGTGTCCTTTTCCAAGGGCTGGTCTCACTTGACAACATGCCCAAAGTATGCAAGATAAAGTCCCATGATCCTTGCCTCCAAGGAACATTCTGTCTGCACTTCCTCCAAGAAAGCTTTTGGTTGGGTTTTTTTTGTTGTTGTGTTCTGGGTTTTTTTGGGGGGGGGTTTTTTGTTTGCTTTGTTTTTTGCAGTGTGTGTTATTAGTATCCAATAGTAATAACACAGATTTAATCCATTGGAATTGTTTTCCTCAGGGATACTTAGCTTTTCCCTGTCTTTGGGCAGCTTGGATCCTTTGCTTATGACCCACTGGTGTTTACTTCTTTGCTACCTGTGACAAAGAGCATTTCCAGGAAATGACACAATCCCAAAGGCATAAATACCAAGATTGTCCCTTGGCCAGCCAAAAGAACAAATGTATCTTGGAGGAAGTGCAGCCAGAGTGCTTATTAGTGGCAAAGATGATAAAGCTTCGTCTCACATACCTCGGGCGTGTTGCTAGGAAAGGCTATTCCTTAAAAAGAAAAAAAAGAAAAAGGATAGAAAGGCTCCTTGGGGGCGAGGGGGTGGGCAGGGAGAAAATGCAACAATGAATGACTAGAAACCCTAAGTCTCTAAACTTTCATTAAAATAAATAATTTTTTTAAAATGGCTCCTTAAAAAAGAAAAAGAAGGGGAGCTCTGGTGGCCTAGTGGCAAGAAGCTGCACTGCAATCCCAGAGGCGTACGGTTCGAATCCACCAGATGCTCTGCCGAGAAAGGAGGGACAGTCTTCTCCTGTACCAGTCAGATCTGATTTGACGTTGACGGTACACACACATGAAAATAATAAAATAAAAATGTAAAAAAGAAAAAGAAAAGCTATTCCTTGTAGAGGGAGATCATGCTTGGAAAGGTGGGGGGATGATGAAGGAGAGAAAGTCTCTAGGTGATGGACACAGTGACTGCACAATGAGCTCAAGTGGGTCAGAGATCAAAGAGACGGCATAGGATAGGGCAGAGTTCAGATCTTTGTTCATAGGGTCGCTATGGGGCGTACTCAATAGCAACATCTGAGGCACCGCAGTTCAAGTCTATCACTTGCTCCGCAAAAGAAGGCTGGGCAGTCTCCTCTGGTGTAATTAACTGCCTCTAAAAACCCACTGGGTTGTCAACTATGAGTCGGTTCAGACTCAAAGGTACATAACCACCACCAAGCTTTCCTGGTGCCGGGAATTCCTTGTAGCGCCTGGATCGGTCCTTGTTCCTAGGCCTTTTTTAAAAAAAAAAAAAAATAATAATTTTTTACAGAGATTTTGGATTTCCATTCATTCATTGCCGCAATTTTCTCCCTGCCCACCCCTCCCCACCAGCTCTCTTCCCCCTTCGAAGAGAGAAAAAAAAAAAAGAAAAACAAAAAAAAAATTCCTTCATTAGTATACAATTCCCATGTCCCTTCCCCCCACCCGTTCCTAGGCCTTTTTAGTGGACAGAGCTAGATGGTAGATGCTTTTTTCTAAGGAGGCATTAGAATATCACATAATTATTCATTAGCTTTATCCCATATCACACACGTACAGAGGAAATTTCAGAGTATCAATATCGACACTACTACCGGCAATATAATTTCTGAAAACTGCATGGAATTTGTGTTGAAATTATTTTAGTCCTGAAGGTATGTAGTTAAATTACTGTATTTTAAAGGAATTTGCAGTATTTCCTTTCTGTGTGGTTAAATTATCAGCCAGCTACACTTAATTTTGAGTTTTTAAAAAACTGGTGTTTCAAATTCAATTTTGTTTTAGAATTGTGTACAGTACTTTTATGGTTCCAAGGCAAAAGATACCAATGTCTGTTCAAAGGTGCCTAGGTTTTTGGGGTTTTGTTGTTGTTGTTGTTCTGCCATATTGCCTCTTCTTATAAATAACCATCTGAAAAAAAAATCCTGGTTTTGGCAGGAGAGATGGCATGATCACAAAGGTGGTTTTCCCAGGGCAAGGCCTTCTCCGTTGCACTCCAAGTGTCCTGATGATGCCTGGGGTTTCCCCAAATGTGGGAAACGCCACTGCATAATTTGTAATAGTGGGGGATTGCATTTGTTCTCTCCCCTTAAACAACAAAAAAAAAACACACTGGTTTTCCTTGTACTGTTTGTTTTAATATGTTGTTGTTGTTGTGTACCATAGAGTCGTAACCAACCCATCGCTGACCCTCCGGCGGGTTTTCAGAGGCAGTTAATTGCACGGGAGGAGATTAACCATCCTTCTCCCTTCAGGATTACAGTGCAGCAGCTTGCCACTAGGCCACCAGAGTTCCTTGTTTTTAATATCAGCATATATAAATAGAAATGTGTGTGTGTGTGTGTGTGTGTGTGTGTGTAAACAAATGCATACACAGATAAATGCATTAAAACAAAGGCCACTGCCATCGAGTTGTTTCTGACTCCAGTGGTCCTGTGGAACAAGGCAGAGCTGTCCCATAGAGTTTCCAAAGCTTCGGAAATCTTTGTGGGATCAGACTGCTCATCTTTCCCCTGAGGAGGAGCTTATGGATTTGAACGACCGACCTTTTGGTGGTGGTGGTGGTTGTGTGCCATTGAGTTGCTTGCAAGTTCCAGTGACCCTGTGTACAACAGCTCTGAACCCTGCTCTATCCTAAACCAACTTCATGGTCTCTGACACACCTACCTCCATTACCTCACTCACTGAATCACTCCATCTCATTGAGAGTCTTCTTGTGCTGTCTCTCCAGTCTCCTGAGCATGATGTCCCTCCTGGCAACATGCCCAAAGTATGTCAGACGAAGCTTCAGAATCCTTGCCTCCAAGGAGCCACCCGGTTTAACCCTCTCCAGGACGAATCTGTTTGTTCTCCTAGCAGTCCATGGTACTCTCAATACTCTTCTCCAGCACCACAGCTCAAAGGCATTAATTCTCCTTCTATCACTCCTAGTCATTGTCCAGCTTTCTGATACATAGCAAGTAATTGCAAAGACCATGGCCTGGATCAGGCATACTTTAGTTTCCAGACTGACATCGTTGCTCTTCAGTACTTTGGAGAGGTTTCTGACAGCACTTTCCCAATGCAATTCGTCTTTTGATTTCCTGGCTGCTGGTACCAAAAGTGCTGATTGTGGAGCCAAGCAAATCAAAGCGGTTAATAATCTCAATCTCTTCACTGTCTATCATGATGCTGCCAATTGGCCTTTTGGTTAGCAAATATACTTAATCCATTATACTACTAGGACTCCTGAGATACACACATACTTACACAAAATATGTACACATCCGTATTTGTAGTTGCCTCTTGGATCAGTGGTAGCATATTAAACACACTTTTCTCCACATTGTTTATTTCATTTAAAAATATACCTCAGGGACTATAAAATGGTGCAATGGCTGTAGAAAACAGTTTGGTGACTTCTTAAGAAGTTCAACATAGAACTGCAGTACTATATGTGTATATATACACATACCCAACGGACTTGAAAGCAGTAACTAATCAGACCATTGTACACCAATGGTCTTTGCAGCACTACTCCCAACAGCTAAAAAGTAGAAATAACTCCTATGTATCACCAGCAGATGAATGGGCAAATAAAGCATGCCCTATCCATACAATGGAATATCATTGCACCATAAAGAGAGCTACATGCTGTTGTTGTTGTTGTTGTTAAGTGCCGTCGAGTTGCGGGTGACTCATAGCGACACTATGAAGGAAAGTCCTCGACACTTGGGTGCCTTTCATCCTCTTTCCAGGTTCATAGAGTTTCCAGAGGCAAGCTATTATGGAAGTGGATGCCACTCCTTCTTCCAAGCTTGTTTTAATCGGGAAGCTCCACCCCACTCTCTGTCTGCATTGGGTAGTCAACCATTAACGCATTTGACACATCAATGTCAAATACATACTACAACATATGGGAGAACCTCGAAAACGTGCTGATTGAAACAAATCATACCAGGTTCACTTTGGTTTAACTACCTTAGGAGAAAAATACTCAGGAGCAACAGTGTCTCTCTGGAGACTAAGGTGCGCCTGATACAGGCCATGGTCTTTGCAACCGCTTGTTATGCATCAGAGAGTTGGACAATGACTAGGGAGGACAGAAGGAGAGTTGATGCCTTTGAGCTGTGGTGCTGGAGAAG
>NW_006399865.1:2367855-2479618 GCF_000299155.1 Elephantulus edwardii
GACTGGGGTAATCGGAATGGGTGTGTCAGAGGCAGTGCGGTTGGCGCAGGATAGAGCAGGGTTTAGGTTTGTTGTGCATAGGGTCGCTATGAGTCGCAAACGACTCGACGGCACATACCAACAAACAACTCCAGAGAATGCTGAATCCAAATCTCCATTTTAACAAGACACCCAGGCAAGTCTTACAGATTCCCAGGACCTTTGCATATACCAGTAATAGATTTTTTTAATTTTATTATTTTGTGTGTGTGTACCGTCAAATAGGATCTGACTGGTACAGGAGGAGATTAGCCCTCCTTCTCCAGCAGAACATCTGATGGATTCGACCAGCGTACCTCTGGGATTGCAGTGCAGCTTCTTAGATCTTTTATAGCTTATTCAGTCATTTCCTGGTTGCTTCTAGTTTCCTGCTATTAAAGGAGGCACAGTGGGATAAATGCTGGAGCAGTTCTAGCCCACCATCTGTTCTTTGGGAGAAAGATGTTCTCCCACGAAGATCTCCAGCTTCGGAAACCCTGTGGAACAGTCCCACAGTCGGTGTCACTGTGTGTCAGAAGCAATCACCAGCTGTGGAGCAGTGGAATTTTTTTTTTCTTTCTCCTCGGTTTCACAGTCATTAAACACTTGGCTGCTAACTGAAAACTGGGTGATTCAAATCCGCCCAGTGACTATGAGAGTGAATTATCAGCTTCTGGTAGTCCCAGGCATTTCTTGATGTTCTTTGGCTTGTAAACATATCCTCACATGGTCCTTATGTGAAGTCTTTATGTCTGTTTTCTCCTTTTGTGAGAGCACTCATTAGGAATTAGGGCCCATACAAAGAAAGACCTTATATCCAAATAGGGCCACATTCCCAGGTATATGGGTAAGCACTTCTGAATACCTTCTGGGGGAACAACCAGAGTGTGGAAGATGCACTCAACTCAGAGTTTACACTTGTCTTCTCCCTGTGGATCCGGACACCTCTCCTCTCCTGCTACTGATGTGTAAGCAATACTCAAAGTCTACCAACCAAGGATGCTCACCCCAAGCCATGGCGCTCAGAGTTTTTCCTGGAGCTCCATTACCCTCTACCTCGTGTCTCCAGGCCCTCTAGAGATGGAACTGATACAGAATGGCCAGAGCCCTGTCATAAATCACATAGTTGGACTGTCTGGTGGCTATGGCCTCCAGCAAACAAAGACATGCTTAACTGGCTTTCAGTCTAAGACCTAGGATGTCACATGCCAGTACTTGGGGGCAAAGGCCAACAAGCCTTTCCCTGGATTAGGGTAGTTCTTTGCTTCACAATTCTTTCCCCCGCCCCAATTTTAGTGAAAAAGCTAGTGTTCCCCTTTAAGTAAGATGTCGATATTGGAGCAGGGTAGGACTGCACCTCAGCACCGCCCCCCCATATTTCTAATGGACAATCTCCTCCCATCGATTCTTATTTTATTGAGTGCTTTTAACATGAATAGGTGTAAGATATTTTTTCATGTTCCTTTTCTGCACCTATTGCTTTTTCTCTTAGCTCTCAAAATAGAATTGATTATATTTTTCAGAATAAAATAAAATTTGTGTTCACAAAATAACCTCCATTTGGTTGTGAAGGATGTTTTAATGAGCCTAGAATGCAGTTTGGCAATCTTATTCACAGATTTTGCATTGATACGCCGTATTATTTTTCAGTGCCAAATTTGCCTTGCTGGGGATCAATGCTACACTTTATGAAACAAGCATGGCTGTCATCGTTCTTTGTCTTAATAAAAAGGGGATAAAGCAAGGAGACCTCTCTTTATCAAACCATCGGTCCCTAATGTGTGTTTTCTTTGCCCCCTGCAGAGTTCTTAAACCACCTTCTGTGATTCTTCCACTAAAATTGGTCACTTTAGACTTCTTTTGAGATAAACACTGTCAAGTTGGAATTGACTCATAGCTGTCTTTGTAGGGGGTTTCTGAGGCTGTAACTTGCATGGGAGGAGATTGCCCATCCTTTTCCTTCACCGGTGAATTTGAACTGCCGGAGTGGCTTGGCCTTCGAGTTAGCAGTGTGACTCCCTACGGACTATGCCGGCAGAGGTTCCTGGACACGTTGGAGGGGTCAGTAGCCAGTCAACCACAAAGTTACTTGTCCTTGAAAGGCCAATCATGTCCCTGATTCCAATCATGATGCACTCTTGCCACGAATTTATTTATTTATTTTTTTGCTTTGGAACGAACTACCCTCTCCTTTGGGGACAAGATTTTTTTTTACACTCCCCCCCTCCACCCCGTGAAATCTAAAAGCAGAAAGCTGCACATTTGGTGCCATTTGGAAGGGTCCTGGCCGAGATATGTGGCTCCAGGCACACAGCCTTCTGCTTCTGGACTTCCTGCTTCTCCCTTGTTCCCACCATCACACACTTGCCAGATTGCTTTTCCTACCCTGCAATTATCAGCATAATCCCATGGGTAATAAACACAAATTGCTTTATTGCAATGGAATTAGTTTAAAAGACATGCTTTGCGGTGCGGTCCAATAGCACTTTCTGCCATGATGGAAATGTTCTATATCTGCTCTAAAACACTGGTGCCACTAACTGCATGTAGCCAGTGTGACTGAGAAACGGAATTTTACATTTCATTTCATTTCATTTCAGTCAATCTAAATGTTAATACCCACGCACGGCTGGTAGCTACCATACTGGAACAGTGCAACTCTAGGCAAATCATCTTTACAGTCTAAAGCTCAGTGTATATTCATAGACACACATTTATCCTTGCATTTCAGGCTCCAAGACTTGGCAAAGCACTGCTTACCCTTTCCAGATCATCCCTCAAGCATCTCAGTACCCCCCAAATGGTGAGTGCTATTATTACCAGCAAACAACAAAGACCCCAAACCTTTGCCCCCAAACCCATCCCCACCATAGAGACCCTGTAGGACAGAGTTGAACTGCCCCAAAGGGTTTTCAAGGCTAAAATCTTTACAGAAACAGATCACACATTGTTTTTCCATGGAGCAGCTGAGGAGTTCACACCACAGGTATTTCATATTGCATCTAAGCCCTCAATCACTGCACCAGCAGGATCCTTCCTCCTCATTTTAAAAAAAGGACAACATTCATCTTTGAACCAACTAATTAGGCACTATATGTCAAGTCCATTTCCGGAGAATGATTAAAGCTACTAATCTAAAGGTTGGCTGTTCGAACCTACCAGGTGCTCCACGAGAGAAAGATGTGGCACTTTGCTTTTGTAAAGATTAAAAGACCAAACTTGCTCTTTCACCAAGGACCTGCCAACAAGGGCCTTGTTCCCGCCAAAACCATGAAGAAGGCGCCCCAGGTTTTCATTGAGAGCTACTACACGCCTGTGAGAGGTGATCTCCATTAAGCTGCAGGACGAGGAGAGAGAAAGCAGAGATAATTATACACCAGAGGTTTCAGCTATGCATCATGAGATCACTGAAGTAGATCCTGATCTAAGGAAATGCTGAAACTCTTGGACTTTGGCAGTCTGTCCAACGTGCAGGTCACTCAGCCCACAGTTGGGATGAATATCCAAACACCACGTGGGGCCATTTGAGTCTACTATGCTGTAATCTTTTCAATAAAAAACCAACAAACCAAACTCATTGCTATTGAGTCTATTCCAAGTCACAGAGACCCTCCAGAGGGTTTCGGAGAGTTGCTCAGAGCAGCTGGTGGGTTTTGCCTGTTGACTTTTTTGGTTAGCGACTCAACATGTTATGTATCAACCTTGAAAACGCAATGGGGCAGTTTTACTCCATTTTAAAGTCTTGCTGTAAGTAGGAATCATCTCACCAGTAGTGGACTAAGTAACACTGGGGGAGATCTTCCATTTATACACCTTAGCCACTTGCTCTAATCCCCAGTGATAACCACTCTTAGCAGTTTCTTGTGTATATCTTCAGAGGTGGTTGTTGTTATGTGCTGTCCAGTAGACTGTGACTCATAGTAACTCATAGTAACACACAGTAACTCTGAACATTGCCCTGTCCCCCAGCAAGTCTCACTATCTGCAACACACCTACCCTCATTGTCCCAGCCACTGGGTCAATCAATCTCATCCAGGGTCTTCCTCTTTTGTGCTGTCCCTTCACCATTCTAAGCATGATGTCCTTCTCCAAGGATTGGTCCCTCCTGGCAACATGCCCAAAGTATGTGGTATGGGCTTCAAAATACTTAAATAAAGAACACCTTGGTTTTACCGTCTCTAGGACAGGCCTGTTTGTTCTCTTGGCAGTTGGTGGTATATGTTCAATACTCTCCTCCAGCACCACAACTCAAAGGCATCAATTCTTCTGCTGTCATCTTTGGTCATTGTCCAGCTCTCTGAAGCCCATGGTATGGATCACGTGCACCTTAGTCTCTAGACTGACATTGTTGCTCTTTAGCACTCTGGAGAGGTCCCTGACAGCAGATTTTCCTAATGCAATTTTTCTTTTATTTCCTGACTGCTGGTGCCAAGAGTGTTGATTGTGGAATTGAGCAAACTGAAATTGTTAACATATTATTACCTTCCCATTTGCCATCAATATGACATTGGAAGGGCTCATCAGTGGAGCAGAGCTTCCAACACATTATGCCTGAGGGAAGTCTAAAACTAGATGGGTAAGGGAACAGTTTGGATATCAAATCATAATCATGTCTGACCCAAGCTTTTGCAACGTTAACTCTGTTGACATTGGTGGGGGTTGGAGGGAGTACTGATGGTTCCTTGCAATGTAGGAGCTGTGTTGTGGACTCTAGTGCATTTAGCAGAATCCCAGACTTCTTTCCCATTTGATGCCATTAACATTCCTTTCACGATGGTGGCAACGAAAAATATCCCTAAACCTAGTGCCATCGAGTCAAGTCCAACTAATATCTCTACAGAAAAAGATTTGCCATCTTTTTCTCTCAGAATGGCTGGCGGATTTGAACTGCCATCCTTTTGGCTGTTAACCCAACACATAACACACTGTGCCACCAGGGTGCCTTAAAAAACGTTACGAAAATATGTCTTTCCCCGCACCTCCCTACTGTTACTGTTTACTTTATAGGCCTGTTTGAATCAAAGTTGAACCAAGGGTGTTATATCAGGTTCTAAGGGTGACTAAGGGCCATAGTCTTAAGAATTCTATCCTTCTCCATCAGATCAGCAAGTCTGGTCATTATTTAAGGTTTTGAGTTTTGTTCTATAAGATTTTTAATGACTGAGTTTTGGGGGAAGTAGATGATCATCACCAGGTCTTTAACAGTTTGCATCCAGGAATTCCATTGTATTTAAGATGCCACTAATTCTAAAATTAGGGAGCTCTAGTGACCTAGTGGGTAGGAAGCTGTGCTGCCAACTCAAAGGTGGGCTGTTCCAATACACTAGGCTGCCCTGTGGGAGAAAGATAGGCAGTTTCCTATTGCGTGATTTACAACCTCTGAAAAGCTGCTGGAGAGTCAGCTGTGAGTCTTTCTACATCAATAAATTGTTTGCTGCTTTTGGAGCCCTGGCCACGCAGTAGTTAAGGGCTGGGCTTCTAATTGGTAGGGTCAGTGCTCAGCTGCTCCCTAGATGAAAAGTTGGCTGTTTTTGTGAAGATTTTCCCCATTGCCTGTCGATTCGAACTCATAAGGACAGAGTAGAACTGGCCCAAGGCTGTAATCTTTACTGACGCAGACTGTCATATCCTTCTCCAGAGGAGTGGGCGGGCTGGTGGGTTCCAGTTGCAGACCATTTTAGTTAACAACTGAATGCTTAAGCAGTGTACCACCAGAGCTCTTTGTCAAGGCAACTCTCTGGAACAGTCCCTTTCGGCCATATTCGGGTTGCTGTGAGTCAGGATGACTAGATGGCAATGGGTGACTTTGGGTGTTCTGATTGGCGCTCCCACGCACGGAAGAAAGCACCTCCCCTAGGCCTGCGTCCTCCCCACAGTCAGTTTCTGATTGTAGTGAGCCACAGGCAGGGCCAAATTACCCATTAACCACGAGTCCAATTGTGCCTTCCCACCAATCTGCAGTGCACAATTTCACCTATCCTCCATCAAGGCAAAGCTGCGGTGAAACTCATGTGGAATTGCTCACCACAAATCAGCAAGTAAACACAAGTCCACGCGTGCATTGCCCAACGCCAGCCAGTAGCCAGTGCATACCATCTTTTCTGGCTAATATACCCCTGTGAAGGTAGAATTTTTTCTACATAGAACTAGAATCAAGCTGGCAGTTGTGAGGTATTGTGGAGTCGGTTCCAACTCAGTGACTCCATATACAACAGAACGAAACACTGCCCGGTCTCCTACTGATGGTTCACCATTTACCACGATCTGTCTTTGCAAAAGTAACTTGCTTCCATGCTTTGATGATCATACATAAATGGGTTTGTAGCAACGCTGCCTTAGTTCTTTGCACACCTTATTTTTTTCTCCTATAGGACAGAAAGTCACTGAGCAAAACGTGTGTATAGCTGTAATACCCTTTTGCAGTAACTGAACTATTTGCTTGTACTTGGAAGGCTTTGAGTTGGAACTGCTAAATGGATCACCAGAAAGATTGTATTCACTGACACTTTTTCATGGGCTAAGTGTGTGTTTTTGTCTCTTTTTTCCTTTTTAAATTTTTGCCAAGTTGACAGTTTTGTAGTTGGAATTGGTGGGTATTAGAAACATTTTTTTTGCATTTTCTTGCAAACGGCGCAGCCAGCTTTTTACGTCTTTATGTCTGTTTGCTTAACTAGTTTTTACAGTTGAGCAAGCACCTGGAAAGGAGAAGGTGAAACTAACCTATTAAAAGGGGGGGGAAAATCTCCTCAGAGGAGGAAGGGGCCGCCTATTAGTCATTTTCAAGCTAGCCCTTTTCTGAGCACAAGAGAGCATTTCATACTAATCCCTCCCCAAGCCACTCTGGGAACTCCAGTCACAGTCAGAGGGCGGGCCGTGCTGTGTCAGGGTTACTGGCTGCACTTTGGATGGGAATGTATCAAGCATAGAAGGCAGACCAGCCAGGCAACCCGCCTTGGGGACTTTGGGCGCGCCAAGAGGTGACCGAGCCGGCAGGGCAGGGCTTGAGTGGCTGCGCCGCTCACGTGACGGTCTTGGGGCCTCTGGGCGCCTGGAGCTGAAATCATTTGCCTCTAGCAGGAAAATGAGCTCGTCTGGTTCTGTCTCCCAACAGCCCCTCAACCTGAAGGCGCAGTGGCTGCCCGTAGCATTTTAGAGTACTCACTCAGGAATCTGAAAGCCAAAGGTAAGTTATATTTCTCATTCAGAAGGACAAACGAGAGAAGTGACCTAAAAAGTCACAGTGCCACTCTGTTGACTTTTAAAAGCTGCTGTTCAAAATGATAGATCACTGCGAGAGGAAAGGGCCCCATTTATCCCCAAGTTAGCCATTGACCTCAACAGAAATTTGGTTAATCTGGAGGTAATGGGGGCCTAGGGGCCACGGTTTAAATATAGGGGGGTGGGACTCCCATTCAGACTCATAATGACTTTAGGCCAGTCTAGAACTGCTTCTTTGAGTTCTTCAGGCTGTGATCTTTACGGAAGCAAACTACCCCATTGTTCTCCCAGGGAGCAGCTGGTAGGTTTGATTTGGTTAGAAGGCTAACGTTCAATCAGTGCACCACCAGTACTCCCTTGGGGTTAAATGTAGACCAGGAAAACCACTGGAAGAAAGAAAAAGTAAACTTATCCATTCCACAACTCTTTTGAGAGTGTAAGCAAAGGAAATGTTAAAATGGATTTTTAAATGGACATGAAAGTAATCTTATTTAAAACTGGAATATAACAAAAACAGCTTCTCCTTTTGTCCTTCAACGTTTCAAAGGCAATTTATGTGGTGTGGCCAAGGAAAAAATGTGTATGTTGGCTGCTTAAGTTTGAAATATGCTAGGACAACTTTAAGAAATTATCACAATTGGAATTTCCTGCAGTTTTCTAGGCAAGACTATTTCAGATATGAATGAGAATTGTTTGTATTCTGTGTAGCTACTGAATTAGTAAGATGACTCACTTCAGAATGTGATAAAAACGAGAAATATGGACTAATGAGTTACTGTTAGATGTCTAAGAGATTAAATTGCGTTGCCAGAAGACTTAATACAACAAATACTCATATCTTCGCTCTACCATGTGATGTCACCATTGTTTTCTTTCGGTAAATCCAGATTAATACAGAAACTACTGCAAGTAATTCAAAACATTATTCAGCTGTGCAGTTAGTATAATATTCGATAACGACTATGCTTCAAATGAAAGTGTTTGCTATATGAAACCACTGAACGTTTATGCAAAGTATCTGCAAGTACCCACTATTTTAAGTGTCATTTTGATCAGCACAAAAATACACTTATTTCTGTACTGCCTTTGGTCTATGAGGTTTTAATTTATTTAATTTTGGTGACAGTGTACACACCAGAGAGGTGATTTTAAAAACACCACCACAAACCAACCAGAAAACTGTGTGTCTTTTAATCTTTTAATTACTAATCCCCTTTCTTGCTGGCGTTTTTCAAATCCTATTACATGTGTGGAGCCTGTAATAATTCCGACTTGTCATTTTGGTGCTGTTTGTTTTCCACGCTCCTCTGTGCAGGGCAAGGCAAGCTGCTCACACCCACAAACGCCCCTCGGGGAGGCCGGAAGGGGCTCGGCTGGCGGGCCTTTGGCTCCCGCGCTCCAGCGACCTCTGGGGTCTTTCCCCCCTCCCCCGACCTCCCCGCCCGGCCTCGGAGGCGTCACGCAGCGCGCCGGCCCCGCCCCCCGCTGACGTCAGCGCGCTCCTGCCGTCGCGTTGGAGAAAGGATGCTCTAGGCTGCGGTCCAGGTGGGCGGCCAGCTGCGCGATGCGGCAGTGCAGGTAAGGGGGCGCCGCCGCGGCCCGCGGGTCTGCAGCCGGGCGCCGCCCGCCCAGAGCTAGACGGCGGGAGAACGGGGACTCTGGCCGCTGGGGCTCCCTGCCTCCAGCCTCCTGCTGCCGCCGCCCGCACCAGGCGGAGGTAGCGCGTGGCAGGCCCACGCGTGACTTGGGTCCCCGCGTGCCCCTCCCCGGCAAGTGGGCAGAGGCCAGACTGCAAAACAGGGGCCCTTTCTCCGGAGAACACCATCTGGCATGATGACGGTTAGGAATTCGAAGGGGAGAGAGGCCCCATTTAAAAAAATAAAAGCATGTTAACTGGTTTCCAACTATCATTGTGCTTTTAAAATAATAGTATATTCGCCACCCAGTTCTCCTAACAGGGTCTTACTGTCGGTGGTTGGCCAAATTTCTTTTTCTTTCTTTTTTTCCCCCCGCTGGAGAGTGGAAACTTCTTGCCTAGCAATTTAAGAGCTAGATATGTAATCCGAATCCTTTGGCGTTATTTTGCGAGATGCTCCAGCATTTGAGAGTTGAGTGAAAATGAATCCCCCCTCCTCCTCCCCAGTTGTTGTGAGTCGATTTTAAAATACCAGTAGCCAGTAAAATAAGATGCAGCCTTCCAGGATAGCACCCGAGTGTAAGAGAGTGAACTGACTTCATGTCTAAGAACTGAAAGGGTTTTTAGAGGGGGCAGATGTCTGGTGGAGAGGAAAAAAAAAAACCACAAAACCCAAGACTTCCCAGGGCTCTTCTTTTGGATTTGTTTGCTGAATAATTAGCTTACTGATCGAGGGGCTCAGTGACTCAGCAGCAGATGGAGGGGGTCAGGTGACTTAGAATTCTAACATGGCAGGGGGTAGGATTTGAACAGGCAGCAGAGGGTTCTGAGCAATGTTTACATTCCTGTCTTTGGCTCGTAAAGAAGCCATGTCGTGTCAGGACTCATGTGGCATCTTCAGGATTGAAAAGGGAAACACTCTGCTGTTGAAAATGTGACTCCACTAGGAACTATGGGATTCATACACTGGGCTAACTAACACTCACACTATTAAAGAATATGATCCACCAGCAACTGTGTTGCACAGCTATCAAGCATTACTGTAATTGATCATTGAAGAAGGCATTCCTTCCTAATACATGCTGAACATACTCTGCTATGTTACAGTAATGATTATGTCCTTGATTGCCATTCTCCCCCTTTGATTCTGTGCACTCTGCACCTCGTTACCATCAAGTTGATTCCAATTCACAGTGACCTTGTAGGACAAAGGAGAACTCTGCCTTATAGGGTTTCCAAGGCTATAAGTCTTTAAGAACATAGATTGTCACATCTTTTCTTCTTTGGCTGGTAGGTTTGAACTGCCAACCTTGGTTGTAGTTGACAACAAGAATTAAGATCCCTGCCTCTCAACCCTCCCTATTTCCCTAACCCAACCTTAGAGCAAAGCAGAGACCTGGATTTGGAAGACTTGGTTTTGCAACTGCACCCTCAGGTAAGTCATTTTGCATCTGTGACACACCTCCCCCACCCCCTGCTCTGATTTAGAGCAGAATTTCTCAGCTTCAATGTGGACTAAACATGTCCCTCAATATGGGATATTGGGGCTGAATCATTCTCTGGCAGGGCCTATCCTAGGCAATGTAGGATGTTCCTTTCAATGACCAGCTAAACGTCTCCACCCATTGCCAGATGTTCCCGAGAGACATAATCACCTGTACTGAGAACCGTGGGGTGGATGATCTCTATATGTTCTTCTGGCTCTGACATTCTAAAATTCATCTCTCTGACCTGTTTGATGCTCAGCCGTGGTCATTGATAGGATTCTCTTTCAGAATGTTGTATTTATTGGACTGTGCACCATGGAGACCTTCTTAGGCTATGGTTTTCCAGGAAAAGCTGCTGTTAAAAAGGGGAGGACTGTCACTAGGCCAGTTGTAACTGGTTCAGTTACATGGGAATAGAGAAAGTGGTGAAACAGATAACACCATGTAAGAACAACTGTTGAATTTGATTGTTCATTGGCCTTTTTTTGGTAGTGTTCTTTGTGTTTGAAAATTCTATGAAAAATTAAGGAGAGAAAAGAAAGCAGTGCCCTTATGTTGTAGTGTGTAATATGTTGAGTTGCTAATCAAATGGATGGTGGTTCAAATGCAGCAGCCATTCTCTGGAAGAAAGATGGCAATCTTCCCATAAAAAATGTAGAGCCTTGGAAACCCAATGCCAAGTCACCGTAAATTGGACTCACACATTGGGGGTGGATTGGGTAAAGTGCAATT
Source organism: Elephantulus edwardii (assembly GCF_000299155.1). NCBI lineage: Eukaryota > Metazoa > Chordata > Mammalia > Macroscelidea > Macroscelididae > Elephantulus > Elephantulus edwardii. The sequence goes on from NW_006399865.1 coordinate 2,378,948, forward strand.
TGGATTCCCTGAGTGCCTTGGGCAGGCATTTGAGTCAGAAGGTCTGAGTGAGACCATGCAAGTCCCTGAATAGTGTAAATGGTTAGTTAACCTGCTCTGCTGGTAACCAAGAGGTTCCTATTCACTCAGCGATAACTCAAAAGAAAGGCCTGGTGATCTACTTCTGAAAAGGCAGCTATCAAAAACCCAGTGGAGCTCAGTTGTCCTCTGACACCCATGAGGACGTCATAAGTTGGAGCTGACTTCATGGCAACTTTGGTGGGGTGAGGCCTGAGTTCCATTGTTTAGCTTGCTCCAGATGTCCTGATCACCTGAGCCTAGGACTCCACCTTGGGACTCTGTCACAGAGGCTGTTTCCTCTCCATCCCTTAGCATTTTTGTGTGTGTCAGGCTGAAGGAGTTCAGTGCAAATGTACCTCTGTTCCTTACTCCCTCCCCCCCTCCCCAGTTCATCTTTGGTGTGTTAACTGTGGGAGGGTCTTGTTACAAACTTTAACTTGCTTGTATTTTCTGTGGTTAACTAGAGATTAACTCTTTTTAAGATGGTCTTGTTTGCTTTATTATTATTATTACTATTAATCTACTTTTGTTTATTGTTATTAGATGCTCTCAAGTCAACTTGACTCATTGCGACCCTGTGTAAAATAGAACACAATCCTATCTGGTCCTCTGCCATTCTTGCAGTCATGGCTGTATTTGAGCTGATTATTGTTTTTGTTTCAGTCCATCTCGAAGGCCGTATTCTTTTTTGATTACCCTCACTTTACCAAACGTAATGTCCTCCTTCAGGGACTATCTCCTCTTGATTACATGACCAAAGTATATGAGCCCAAGTCTTGCCATCCTAATTTCTATACAGCTGTACTTCTTTCAAGACAGTTTGTTGTTCTTGGAGTCCATGGTCCATTTAATATTCTTTGCCAGTACCATATTTCACATACATTAAATTGTCTTTGGTCTTCGTAATCCATTGTACAGCTTTTGAGTGTGTATATGGTGATTGAAAATCTCATGGCTTGGGTAGATGCACCTTAGTCTTTAAAGTGACATCTTTGCTCTTTACCATTTTAATGAGGTCTCTTACAGCAGATTTGTCCAATGCACTACACCATTTGATTTCTTGACTGCCGCTTCCATGGGCATTGATTGGGAATCTGAAAAATCCTTGAGTTAGGTTTTGATAAAAAATTTAATCATTTGTTTTTAACTCTTGAAATAGCAATACATTCACATAGGACAATTTTGAGAAATAGCAAATGCTACAAAGAAAAGGAAGTCTCCTAATTCCAGATCCCTTCCTTCCCATCTCCAAAAGCCCGAAGCAAACTCAAACCCACTGCCATCAAATTGATCCCCACTCATGGCAACCACTGGTAAGTATCTGACAGGTTCTTTGAGAAAATAATGTTCATCCAGTCAGCTATGGAATGTTCCTATCACCTTCTTCTTTTGGCTTTGTTAGGGTGTAGTTTGAAGAGTACAGTGCCTAAATCTTAATTCACTTGGTTTTGATAAATCAAGACAGGATTACCAGTGCCCGTGGCCCTGTCCTGCTCTCTTTGAGCGAAATTCTTTATCAAGATGAACCTAGGGTTCTGCTTGTATCAGCAGTTTACTTTTGCTCATTCTTAAACTTCACGGAACCTGTACAGCGAGGGTGCTTTTAAGCTTGGCTTATTTCCCTCTACATGATTTTGCGCTCCAGCTGTATTTTTGCATGTAGCACTCATGCATTCCGTTTTCTTGTAAATTGCTCTTTAAAAGGAAAAAACTGGGCACATTTGATACACCCCAGTTCTCTCCATACTGTTGTGTGGACACCATTTTATGTCCACACACTCATACAGGCGTACCTTGGTGATATTGCAGGTTCAATTCCAGACCACCGCATGAAAGCAAATATTGTGATAAAGCCAGTCGTATGAATTCTTTCCAGTGCATGTAAAATTTATGTTTACACTGTACTGTAGTCTATTATGGGAAGATTTCAAGTATTGTTAGAATTACTATAGTGTGACAGAGACAGGAAGTGAGCATATGCACCAAAGACTTGTTTAACGTAGAAAAACTTGGTATGTACAAAGTGCAGTAAGTACAGTGAATCCCCATAAAACGAGGTTTGCCTGTAGTAGGATCTTTTGTGTGGAGGGTAAGGTGTTTATGTGGTGAGTCCCCAACCGGTGAGCATTTGGGTTAGTTGATCCTTTCTTGTAACGTATGATGATGCTATTTAACTGCAGAAACAAAGAGGAGGTCCTCTTGGCTTAATGAAGAGAACAGTTATTAGATGTTGGCAGTGAACTTTCTTGCTGTTTCTTGCACCCGCCCACGTATTCCTGTCACAGGTTCTGTGAACTCACTGTTTTGTGCCCATGCCTCACAAGCTGATGTGTTGTTCACATTTCGGCATCCTCTGAGCGGCCATTCCTTGTCACCTGCCCTGGCCGTTCCCTACCACTCTTGCATGTCTTCCAAAGTACATTTCACTCAGCAGGTAGAAAGCGTAGTGAAGCCTCTGCCTGATGTAAGACGGTTCTCGAGGGTGGTCTGGCCTCTTGCTGATTTCCAGTTGAGGTGAGACACTAGAACCTTTCCTGTTGGAGGTGATGTCCATCCCTGATGGGAGAGTCCTGGAGGGCAGGGCAAAAAGTGTGGGTTGTGAGGAGATGGCTTTGAAGTGGGTGCATCTGACACCCACGTTCAGCCTCTTTCTTGTCTTCAGCAGCCTGAATCTGGAAGGCTGGTTTCGGCTTGGCTGCAGTGGAAATTGCATACACATGATCCTTCTTTTGCCTCTCCCCCAGGGAAGTTGGTTCTCTGCCCTGCTGGGCCAGGGCTGCTGACTCCCTTCTTGTGGCTAACTCCTTCCCCTCTTTGTGCTTGCTCTGGTGATTTTTATGGGTGCTTCCTGCAGGTCAGCTGGTTTCTCTGCTGTTTGCTTCTTAATTTACCTTCTCTCTCTCTTTTTTTTTTAAGCTAAAATAGGGAACTTCTTTCCTGCTCCCCTTCCCATTTTAAGCTGTAAACACATTGGTTGGGTTACAAGGGCTTTGTGTCCAGCAGATAAGAGATCCAACCACAATAATGACAGGCGCGTTCTTTTTTCTTTTTTGCTTAGTCATGCGTTCCACCAGCACTCCTTTCCTCCAAAATTGACAAGTTGACTGTAATTTCAAACCTCACCTTGGTAACCCAGAATATGGTCGAGCCACCCACAGTCCTGTGCACACAGCAGCCTTGTTCCCAGGAGAAGAACTAACTCATCAAGACCACATCGAACATCTTCCTTTACTTAAACTTTACAGAATTACTTGCCTTGAATTTCTGTTTACTTTTTTTTTTTTTAAATTCATGAGGAGGTGTAAACTGAAAGTTGTTATGGAAGAAGCTTCTTCAGCACACGATCAGCATTCACTGAAGGAAAGGCCAATCTGAGGCTGTCCTAACAGAGGGAGAGACAGAGCGGCCATCCCTGCAAAGCTATCTTTTTTCACCTGGGAGTTTAGCGAGTACCCTTTAAGTGAGCTCTTTCCACATGGTCTAGGGAGGAAAGTGTTCTCACCCTGCACACTGCCTCTCACTGAAACAGGCAGATCTTGGGGCTCAAGGTGACTGAGGCCTGTGTGGCTGTTGTTTGAGAGGGGCCTACAGGGAGCCAACTTCCTGGGTTTGAATCCTCCACTCTCAATATCTGTGCAGCTGAACACCTGACTTTACTTCACTCTGTGCCTCGGTTTACTTGTCTGTTACCTGGGCCTGAGTGTGAAAGTGCTTGATTCCTAGGGTCTCCTAGAGGTCTAAGTGGCATGCTGCCTGTCTATGGTTAGAGTGGCATTTGACACTTGGTGAACCTTATAAAGTTGTTGTTGTTGTTGTTGTCGTTGTTATCATTATTTGTTGTTCCAAGAACAGTCTCTGGGGAAAGTCTAAATCATTGACTCTTGGCAGCAGGAATAGAGACATTCATGCCATACCCGCATGGTCCTCTGGGATCTGGGAATACTGAGTCCATTGTGTCACCCAGGGCCACACACAGTCGGCCTCATCTCCTTTCCTGCTTCGCAGCCTGTGTTCCAAGATGTGACAAATCACTGCTTGGCCCTGGGGTTGTAGGAACCATGTGGTAGGGGCGGGACGCTCCTTCCCACTCCAGCTCCCTGTGCTCTGTAAGCCAGACTGGAGTTGGAAGAACGGCAGAGAGTGAGGGGGGCTGGGAGGTGGCCGAGGAGGAAACAGGAAGTGTGCCTTCCTCATTTCTATGTTCAGGGGTTGGTTCCAGTAAAAACTTTGAAACAGGCAAAGTTTAATTCTCTTTCTTCACAATTTCTTTTTCCTCTTACGATTGACTTATTTCACTCAGGGTAATCTCATCCAGCTTCATCCGTTTTGTAGCATGTATCAACATAATTTCTCCCACTGAGTAGTGTCCCATTGGATATATGTAGTACCTCTGTTAAGGAGATTTTATACGGTTTCTAACTTTTGGCTATTGTGAGTAGCCTATATAGTCTTTTGCTTTGAGGTTCCCTTCTCTTGAAATTCTTGTTTGGTCCTGTGGCCTTCACTAGAGCTCCCCTCACCACCAGCTTCTTCCTGTCTTTTCCCCTCTGGAGACCCCACCCAGTGCCTGGAGGATGAGCTGAAGAGATGAATGAATCATGGCCCCTTCCCATGCTAAGGATACCTGCATTTTAAAAAGTAGGACAATGATATATGCAGTGGATTAAAAATATCTGGATTTTCCAACAAAGTGGGGTAAAAGTCTTGACTGTTGTGACGGCCTCGGATTTGTGCCCATGTGTCTGCCTCTCCCGTAGGGAATCGCTCAGGGTTGATGATGTTACCAGCAGGATAGTGTGGCAGTTCTAGTCTGCTTTAAGCTCGATCATGAGAGATTTCACTGCTTCTGCCTTGCTTGCCTTGTGCTTCTGTCCCTTATTCTGGAGGAAGTCAACAGCGCTAACATGAGAACTCTCAAATAGTCCTGGGGAGACACCAGCATGGATAAGAATAGACCTCCCATAAAAAACCTTGGAAATAGATTGTCCAGCTTTTAGATGACTGCAGTCCCAGAGGACATCTTCGTTACAGCCTCATGTGAGACCCCAAGAAGATAACAGTTGTACCTAAGAACCTGCTTATAAGCACTGTAACGTGCATGCCACAGTTTGAAAATTGTGAAATATACTAATTTCTTCTCTAGTGTTGCAGTTAGGTTCTAAACACCAGGTCCACAAAAATGGGAGGTGACAACTTCACTCTATAACTGCCATATTGTTGTTTTTAGGTTTCATCAAGTTGGTTCTGCTTGATAGTGACCCAACAGAATGAAACACCGTCCTCTTCTGTGCTCTTCTCAGAGCTGTTGCGGGGTTTGAGCCTGTTGTAGCAACAAGATCAGTCCATCTCACTGAGGCTCCTCTTTGTCATTGATCCTCTCTACTGAGAATGATGCCTTCTCCAGGGACTGGTCCCTCAAGACAACATCTCCAGAGTATGTGACACCAAATTTCACCATTCTCATGGCCAATGAGAATTCTGGCTGCTGTTCTTCCAAGAAAGAGTTTTTTTATTGTTCTGGAAATCCAATGTGCATTTGGTATTCTTTTCCAATGGGAATCCCAGAACACTGAATTATACTCATGTGAAACCTATACCTAAACCAAGAGCCTATTGTGTGAACAGAGCAGAGGAGCACTACATGGTTTCAAATTAAGAAAGTTGTCAGGATTGTATTCTCTTTATATACCTATGTCATCTGTACGCTGAGCAAATTGTTTGAGAAGCTGGAATCTGTGAAGAAGATTGTGGCATCAGGATTGGAAGAAGACTTACCAACCTACATTTGCAGACAACAACCTTGCTTGCTGAAAGTGAAGAGGTCTTGAAGTGCTTGCTACAGAAAATCAAAGACTGCAGCCTTTCAGGGCAGGGGCAGGGTGGGCCAGGACTCTACCTTCCTATAGCATTCTTCTTATTGATTTTAATGAAAATTTACAGAGATTTTAGATTTCCATTCATTCATTGTTGTACTTTTCTCCCTGCCCAGCCCTCCTCTCCAGTTTGTTCTTCTCTTTAAAAAGTAAAAGAAAAATTCTTTCATTGTTATACAGTCTCTCCCCCCAAGTCCACTTCATTATGCAGCCTTCGTTCTGGACTCCTGTCATGACAATAATACCTAATCATATATCCCTTTTAAATAGTTTTCTCCCTCATCTGTTTCAATGCAGTATACATTTTATTCTTTCTCAGTCTCCGACCCCCTCCAACCCCTATGTCAGTCCTGTTTTACAACTGTGGCACTATGCAGTATTTGTCCTTTTGTGACTGACATATTTCACTCATCAAATGTCCTCCAGGGTCACCCATTTTGTGTAATATTTCATGAATTCCTTGTTTTTCAATGCAGTGTAGTATTCCATTGTGTGAATATACCGCAGCTTCTCTACACATTTGTTTGTTGATGGGCACTTGGGTTATTTCCAACTCTTTGCTATTGTAAACAAAGCTGCGATAAACATAGGTGTTCATGTATCTACTTGAGTGGTGGTTATGGTTTCTTTGGGGTACATTCCAAGTAGTGGAATTGCTGGGTCAAGTGGTATTTCTAGTTGAAACTTTTTGAGAAAGCGCCATACCACCTTCCATAATGGCTGCACCATTTTACACTCCCACCAACAGTGAATAAGGGTTCCAGTTTCTCCACAACCTCGCCAGCATTTGTTGCTTGCTGTTCTGTTAAATTTTGCTATTCTTACTGGAGTGAGGTGATATCTATAGTTGTTTTGATTTGCATCTCTCTTAGAGCTAGGGATTTTGAACACTTATTCATGGGTTTGTGTGCCATCTGAATGTCTTCTTTGGTGATGTGTCTGTCCATATCCTGTGCCCATTTTTCAGTTGAGTTGTTTTCCTTTGTTGTTATGCTCGAGTATTTTATAAATTCTAGATATAAGTCCCTTATCAGACATGTCATCACCAAATATTTTCCCCTCAGTCTGAGGCTTCCCTTTTTACCCTGTTGGAGAAGTTTTTGGATGTGCATAGGGATTTGATTCTTAAAAGATCCCATTCATCTATTTTATCCTCTCTTTATTGTGGGTTTTTCAGGATGCTTGGAAGACTGTTTATGTTGTGGCTTAGGGCTTCTAGAATTCTTCCAAGCTTTTCTCTAATGAAGTTTATAGTCCTTGGTTTTAGTCCTAAGCCCTTGATCCACGTTGAGTTGGTTTTTGTGTATGGAGTGAGGTGTGGATCTTGCTTGAGCCTTCTGCAGATAATTTTCCAATTTTGCCAACACCATTTGTTAAAAGGGCTGTAATTTCCCCACTTAACTGAGTCCATCTCCTTCAGAAATCATTTGACTAGGTAGATGGGCAGCTTTCTGGGTTCTCAATTCTACTCCATTGCTTTATGTGTCTATCATTGTACCAGTACAATGGTGTCTTGACTACCATGGCAATGTAGTATGATTTGAAATCAGGAATTGAGATTCCTCCTACCATGTTTCTCTTTTTAAGAAGTGCTTTGCCTATTTGGGGCTTCTTTCCATTCCAAATGAGATTGGAATTGTTGGAAGAATGGAATAGGTATTTGTTTTGGGATTGTATTAAACGTGTAAATTGCCTTTGGTAGGATTGTCATTTTCATAATATTGAGTCTTTCTATCCATGAGCAAGGTATATTCTTCCATTTCTCCAGGTTTCTCTTTGTTTCTTGTAGTAATGCTTTGTAATTTTCTTTGAACAGATCCTTTGTGCTTTGGGTTAGATTTATTCCCAAGTATTTAATCTTGTGATTAGCTTTTGTGAAAGGTATTGTTTTTCCTAGCTCCAGCTCTATATTCTCTTTGTCACTGTAGAGAAATCCAATTGATTTTTGTTTGTTGATATATCCTGCCACTTGGCTGAATTGGTCAACTATGTCCAGGAGTTTTCTTACTGAGTCTTTAGGGTTTTCTAAGTATACTATCATATCATCTGTATAGAGAGATAATGTTACCTCCTCTTTGCCAATTTGGATACCTCTTATTTCCTTCTCTTATTGCTATCACTAAGACTTCTAATTGAATAGGACAGGTGATACAGGGCATTCTTACCTAGTTCCTGTTCTCAAAGGGAATGCCTTTAATCTTTCTCTATTGAGAACAATTTTGACTCTCGGGTTTGCGTACATATGCTTCTTACTATGTTGAAGAAATTCCCCTCTAATCCTATTTTGTTGAGTGTTTTAATCAGGAAAGGGTGTTGGATTTTGTCAAAGGCCTTTTCTGCTTCAATTGATAGGATCATGTGCTTTTGTTCTTTGCTTTATGTGGTGATTACATTGATTGTTCTTCTTGTGTTGAACCATCCTTGCATACCTGTTATGAATCCCACTTGGTCATTTTTTTTTTAGTGTATCATTGAATTCTATTGGCCAGGGTTTTATTTTTGTTATTGTAAGGTGCCATCGAGTTAAAGACAACTCATATTGACCTGTGAACTAAGATCTGAACCCTGTCCTATCCTGTGCCTTCCTCATCATTTCTGATAGACTTGAGTCCATTGCTGCAGTTACTGAGTCAGTCTCATCTCATTGAGGGTCTTCCTCTTCTTCACTGATCCTCTACCTTTCTAAGCAGGATGTCCTTTCCAAAGAATAGCCTCTCCTAACATCCTCCCCAAAGTAGGTGAGATGAAGCTTCACTATCCTTGCCTCCAAGAAGCACTCTAGCTGCACTTTCCAAGACATATCTATTTGTTCTTTTAGCAGGACATAGGATATTCAGTACTCTTCTTCAATACTACAACTCAACAGTACTGATGATTCTAATGTTATCCTTATTCATTGTCTAGCTCTCAGATGCATGTCAGGTGATTGGAAAGACCATAACTTTAAACAGGCACATCTTAGTCTTTAAACTGACATCATTTCTCAGTACTTTCGAGAGGTCCCTGACAACTGATTTTCAGAATGCAACATGTCTTTTGGTTTCTTGACTGCTGGTACCAAATGTGCTGAATGTGGATCCAAGTAAGGTGAAGTCATTGACAATTTCATTCTTTTCTCCATCTATCATGATGCTACCTATCAGCCCACTGCTGAAGATTTTTGTTCTCTTTTTTTAAAAAAAAAACAAAACCAAAAACAAATCTGTTGGTTTTACTGAAAGATTGATATTTCCTTTGACTGGAACAAACCCCAAATTTGGTCTAACAGAGGAATGCTTATATGGTTAGAAAGACAGTCATTTTTAGCTTATTTAAAAAAAAAGTAGGGATTGAGAAGTGGTTTTGTAATGCAAATTTGGTGCCAGGCACTAAAGCTACTTTGCAGAGTAGTTGCAGTTTCTTGCTGCAGGAAGATTTTTGTTGTCTTGATTGCTGTCAAGATGGATTAATAATAATTGGTGACTGGAATGGAAAAGTTCGAAACAAAGATGGAATGGTGTTTGGAAAATGGTAGTTATGGACTTGGTGATGGAAATGAGACTAGAGAGCAAATGATTGAATTTTGTACAGTCTGATTATTCCTTACAAATTCCTTTTTTAAGAAACACACAGTGACTTTACACATGAACTTCAGCTGATGGACTGCACAAGAGACAGATTGACTACATCCATGGAAAGACTCATTAGAGAGGCTTAATATCAGGAGTCAAAACCAGGTGAGGTGCTGACTGTGGAACAGATCATCAGTTACTCATGTGCAATTTCAAATTGAAGCTGAAGAAAATGAAAACAAACCCACAAGAACCAAAATATGCCACCTGAATTTAAAAATCATCTCAAGAATATATGTGAGGCATTTAACACTAATGATTGAAGACCAAATGAGTTGTGTGTAGACATAAAAAAAAATCATGTATGGAGAGAGCAAAAGGTCATTTACAAAGACAGAGGAGAAAGAAAAGACCAAAATGGATGTCAGAAAGGACTGCAAATTGCACTAGAATCAGGAAGTCAAAACAAAGTGAAGAGATACCAAAATAAGAGTTGAACAGAAGATTCAGAAGGGAATTTTGAGAAGACAAAGCAAAGTATTACAACAGAATGTACAAAGATCTAGAGTTAGAGAATGAAAAGGGAAGAACTAGCTCGACATTTAGCAAGCTGAAAGAACTGAAAAACAAATCCAGGCTTTGAGTTGCAATAGTGAGAAACAGTATGGCCAAATCTTTAATGACCCAGGAGGCATCAAAAGTTTCAAAAAAGAAGGAATACACAGAGTTACTATATCAAAAAGAATTGGTCTATACGTAAACATTTCCGAAAGTGGTGTATGATACAGAGTCAATGGGAATGAAGGAGGAAGTCCAAGTTCCACTGAAGGCATTGTCAAAAAATAAGGCCCCAGGAATCGATGAGATGCCAATTGACACGTTTCAACTAACAGATGCAGCCGCAGTCCTGGATGTGCTCACCAGTCTGGGACAGCTGGCAGACAGTTACCTGGCCAACTGGAAGACACCCATATTTATTCCAATTCCCAAGACAGATAATCCAAATAGAATGTATATTCTGTTTTTATTTTACTATTTGGTAGTCTCTATTTAAGAGTTACCCATTGTGAAACTAAAGACTTAAGAAACTAGTTTATAGGACCAGTTGTTTTGTTGTTATGTGCCATTACGTCACCTACAACTCATAGCAACCTTATGAAGCTGTGAACCCTGCTCTGTTCTGAACCAATCTCACTGTCTCCAACACACCCGCCCCAGTTACCACAGTCACTGTTGTCGATCCATCTCATCCTGGGTCTTCCTCTCTTGTGCTGTTCCTCCACCCTTCCGAGCATGATGTCCTTCTCCAAGGACTGGTCCCTCCTGGCAACATGCCCAAAGTATGTGAGACGGAGCTTCAGAATCCCTGCCTCTAAGGAGCAACCTGGATTCACCCTCTTCAAGACAGACGTATTTGTTCTCTTGGTGGTCCATGGTATAGTCTATATGAACTCTCTACCCTGAGACCAAAAGAACTAGGTGGTGGTTCTTGGCTACCATTACCTATCATTCTAATCAAGGTCACAGTAGATTGACTTTGATAATAGATGACAGAATGGGGAAAACATGAAACAGAACTTCAAATTTTTAAAAACAACAAAACCTGGACCTATTGGACGAGTTAAGACTGGAGGAGTCCCTAAGACTATTGCTCTGAGGTACTCTTCACAGTTTGACTTGATACCAACCCCTGAGGTCACCTTATGGCTAAGTGACAACTCACTTTCACCAAATCAATTCTGACTCATGATGACCCTGAAGTTTCTGAGGCTGTAAATCTTATCAGGAGGAGACTGCCATCTCTTTGCAGCAGAACCACTCATGGATTAGAACAACAGGAGACACACACAGCATTTTGGTTAGCAGTGCAACATGACATGGGCTCTGCCAGCAGAGCTCCTTAAACAGCGAATAGTCTAAAATAACAATGATTGTCTCCTGCAACTACTAGTGCATGGTCTTTGCCGTCACTTGCTATTCATTTGAGAGCTGGACAGTGAATACAGATGACAGAAGATTTGATGCCTTTGAGCCATGGTGTTGGAAAAGAGTGCTGAATATCCCATAGTCTGCAAAGAGAACAGATTCGTCCTGGAGAGAGTGCAGATAGAGTGTTCCTTGCCTCTAGCAAGAACGACGATGCTTCATCTCACATACTTTGGGCATGTTGTTGTTGTTTGTTGTTGTTATGTGCCGTCGAGTTGCCTGCGACTCATAGCGACCCTATGTACAACAGCCCTAAACTCCGCTCTGTCCTGTGCCAATCGCACTGTCTCTCACACTCCCATCCCAATTATCCCAGTCACTGAATCAATCCACCTCATAGAGGGCCTTCCTCTCCTGCGCTGTCCCTCCACCCTCCCAAGCATGATGTCCCTCTCTAAGGACCGGTCTCTCCTCACAACATGTCCAAAGTAAGTTAGACGGAGCCTCAGAATCCTTGCCTCCAAGGAGCCACCCGGTAGGAGAAGTTATTCCTTGGAAAGGGACATTATGGACATCATGCTTGGAAAGGATTGCATTGGCGAAAGGAAGACCCTCAACAAAATGGATTGACAGTGACTGCACCAGTGGGTTCTAGTGTGTCAGAGATGATGGCACATTTCTAATTCCTCTTGGAGTACATTCTTGGAAACTTATGGGGTATTTATATTCATAGGGAAAATCTGCTGTCATGGACCTCTCCAGAGTACTGAAAAGCAACGATGTTTTTCTAGAGACTAAGGTGCGCCTAATTCAGGCCATGGTCTTTACAATTACTTGTTTTGCTTCAGAGAGCTAAACAATGACCAAAGATGGCAGAAGAAGAATTGATGTGTTTAAGCTGTGGTGCTGAGAAGAGTCTTGAACATACCGTGGACCGCCAAGAAAACAAATAGGTCTGTCTTGGAGATGGTGAAATCAAGTTTCTCCTTGGAGGCTAGGATTTTGAAGTTTTGTCTCACATACTTTGGGCACATGGCCTGGAGAGACCTGGCCTTAGAGAAGTACATCATGCTTGGAAGGGTGGAGGGACAGTGCAGGAGAGGAAGACCCCGGATGAGATGGATTGATACAGTAAATGGGCTGTGGGGGTTGGTATGTCAGAGTCAGTGAGACTGGCTCAGGATGGGTCAGGGTTCAGAGCTGTGGTACATACTGGGTCACTGGAAGTCACAGGCAACTAGACAACATATGATAGCAACCAGTAACTACTGTGCAGCTTTAAAGAATTACCTGTGAGACAAAATGGCCAACAGGTACTTTAAAACAAATACGAGAAAGGAAAGGGGTCAGGAAAGAAAATTAATGGAAATGCGATCGAAAGGGAAGTAATGAGAATGTAGGCAGTTTTACTGAATGAATTGTGTAGAAATTGTTTAATGGGGTCCTAAACAGTTGTGTAACCTTCACTGCAAACACAAAAAATATTACTTTCAGAAGAAAATCATCCCCTGCAAGCACGTTTTGGAAAGTATTTGACTCAAAGGTGGATAGATGGAGAAGCCTCGGAAGGGTCACCATTCCTGTTAAGGAATGGTAATAAGTGTAGGAGGGAGTCAGCCTTCCATCCCTTAGGAAGGGAGCGGAAGAGCTGGGAGATTCTGGTTCCTGGAGCTAGGAGTTTGGATGAAAGAGCTCAGGGGTAGATGGTACTTCATCTATAGGAGGAGTTATCCTGCCTTTCTTTACTATGAGGAGTTTGCCCTTCAGTCTGACGAAAGTGGGAGATGAGAGGTACAAGCTGGAGCAAAGTGGAGAAAGGAGGCCTCTCATCTCAGTAGCAGAACAGATGGGCGGAGATTTTTCTAGCAGCTCCCTTGTGAAAGGGAATAGTAGACTCTTGGGCTCTCCAGGAAGTGACTACCTACAAAATGCCATCTTGTGGCCGCACGATGCAATGACATCTCTTCGCTTCTGAGTGGTTAGCCTCCTGGCCTTTTGAGAAGTAGCAGGATCCAAGGGGCAGGCAACCAGCAGATACCAGCAACAGAACCAAGCCCTCTGTGGCGTCAGGTTGCAAAAAAGGAACTTCCTCAGGCCTGCTTTTGGACCTTCTACAGGTTTGGGTCTGAGCTAGAGATTCCAGGGGCCTTTGAAAGCCTTCCACTGTGTGATTCTGGAATGGATTAGTTTTTAACCAGGTCTTTAAACAGTCCAGGTAACCTCAATCTCTGATGACCTAAAGCAGTTTGTAAAGCTCTTATCATGCTTTTGAGCCAAGGGTTTCTGGGAACTTGCAGCACTGGAACAGCGAATTAGGTAGATATCTTTTCTGGTTAGAGGATACGGCTGAGTTCTCCGTCTGTGTACATATACGAGATTTTTTTAGTTTTGCAACACTGCAGATTGAAATGTTGCTGCTGCTGTTGCGTGTCTTTGGCTTGATTCTGGCCCATAGTGACTGTGTGGGATAAAGTAGACTTGCTCCCACAGGGTTTTGAAGACTAAATCCGTATGGGAACAGCCAGCCAGGTCTTTTCTCCTGTCCACCTACCTTTCAGTTAGCAACTGAGCACTTGGATGATTTATCTAGGCAATGAATAAGGATGACAAAAGAGTTATTGGTGCCTTGGAGCCATTGCGCTGGAGAAGAGTACTGAATATCCCACAGGCTACAACAAAGAACCAATAAATCCATCTTGGAGAAAATGTGGCTCCTCAGAGGCAAGGATGGTGAAGTTTCATCTCCACCAATGTTCCTTGAAATGAAGCCATTGAAGCCCTTTTGTTGAATTTGTAGGGTCTCGGCTCCTTCCTTGTAAATAATCTTAACTTCCTCCCAACTTTAAAAGCCACAGGTGAGGGTTGACTATGACTTTGTACTGGTCACAGTGAATCACAGTTGTTTGCCTGCTGTTGGAAGAGGAGGGTTGTAGACATGCTGGTAGCTCTGCTGCTTTTGACAGAACCCTGGCAGGTAGCAGGTGCCCAGTAAGTGTTTGTGATAGGAACCAGGGGTCAATGAACTCTACAGCCCATGGGCCAAATTGGATTGGCTGCCTCTGTTTATAAATAAAGTTTTATTGGCACACTGCCATGCCCATTTGTTTACACATTGTGTGTGTGTGTGTCTGTTTAATGCTACGACGGCAGAGGTGAGTAATTGTGACAAAGAGCATATGGCCTGCACAGTCTGAAATATTTTCCATCTGGCCCTTTATAGGAAATGCTTGCTGACCCTGGATGTCAGTTAAATTGCTCTGAGAGGACAGGAAGGAGAATTGTTGTTGGAAGGGTTCAACAGGAGAAGACCAGCAGGAGATTTCGAGGCATTTTCTTCCATGCCCTCGCTGGTGCAGGAATCCACTAGCCTTCTATGAGGACCAGCCTCTTCTTTTCATTTTTTTAATTGGCGTTCTGACGTTGCTTTCCATCTGTCCAAGTAATCTGGAGATTAGCTAATAGAGTAAGTTGGCAGATAAGACAGCATGGCCTCATTTGGGAGAGGGATACTGGCATAAACTGGTTATATTCTATGGCACTTGGCCACAGCGGGCAGACCATAGGAAGGGACAAGTTTTTAACAGCAATGTTTTATAGGTGGAAGTAAAAAAATGATGGCGGCATGGTTCCAAAGGAGAATGAATAGCTGCGTGGTGGTTTATTCTTATAATCAAATACTGTATAACGGGTTGGCAAACTACAACGTATAGGCCAAACCCAGCCCACAGTCTGATTTAGTAAGGTTCATAAGTGGTGTTTGTTGCTGTTAGGTGCCATTGAGTCACATGTGAGTAATAACGACCCTATGTACAACAGCTCTGAAGCCTGCCCTGTCCTGAGCCAGTCTCACTGTCTCTGACACACGTCCCCTCATTGCCCCAGTTTCCATATCAACTCATCTCATACAGTCTTCCTCTCCTGCACTGTCCCTTCACCCTTCTGAGCATGATGTCCTTTTCCAAGGACCATTTCCTCCTGGCCATGTCCCCAAAGTATGTTAGCTACAAAATCCTAGACTCAAAAAAATTGTTTTCACCTTCTCCAAAGGAGACCTATTTGTTTTCTTGGCAGTCCGTGGTTTGTTCAGGAGTCTTCTTCAACACCACAACTCAAAGACATCAATTCTTCTTCTGTTATCCTTAGTCATTGTCCACCTCTCTTGCAGAGCAAGTAATTGTGAAGACCATGTCCTGGATTTGGCATACCTTAGTCTCTAGACTGACATCGTTGCTTCTCAGTCCTCAGGAGAGGTCCCAGACAACATATTTTCCTGGTGTAATTTATCTTTTGATTTCCTGACTTCTGGTGCCAAGAGTGGTGTTTTTAATAGTTATGGGAAGGAAGACAGTTAAAAAGAATATTATTTTGTGATATGTGACGATCACGGGAAATTAAAACTTCAGTGCCCATATACTTTTATCCCCTTCCTAAACCACATGCCTCTGGAAACTGTGAACTTTGATAAATGTCTCTCAATAGTTATAGAAAGGCTTTAGGCCTTTTGTTCATAGGGTCGCTATGAGTTGTGCTTGCTTCGCTGTCAGTCAACAACATCGTAAAGTTTTATTGACACACAGTCACGTTCATTCGTTTATGTATTTTCTGGCTGCTTTCACAGTACAGCAGCAGAGTTGAGTAGGTCCAACAGAGGTCATGTTGTTGTTATATGCTGTTGAGCTGTCTGCAACTCACAGTGACCCAACCCTGCTCTATCTTGAGCCGACTTCACTGTGATCCTCAAAACCTCAACTATTTACTATTATTAATATAAGAAGTTTGCTGAAACCATTATAGAGCAGAGGGAATGAACAAATAACACTCAATATAGATCTTATAGTTACTGTAGAACAAGGGAAGTTGGAAACAACAGAATTCAGTTATATAAAGTTCAATATCAGGTAAGAGTTTTCTGTGGTGTGAGAGTCAGGGTGGTGGTTATCTGGGGGCAGGGTAGCGATTAAGGGTGCACAGGGGACTTTCTGGGGGGTGCGTCATGCTGTTCCAGGCACCAGACACATCAGTGGGTTGGTGAAAATGTATAGGACTGCACAATTACAATTTGAAAAAAAATTTTTGTTTTAATACTTAAGTCCTTCATATGGTGCTAATGTTAGTAGACAGTCATCACTGAAATTTTTAATTTATGCATTGGGAAAAACTAAAAGTTGACATCCTAGAAATCACTAAAATTTGTGTCAAAGTTCTGAGTCTCCAAGTTTGAAAGCTAGGATTTCAATTGAACTTTTTTCCTCATGTTGAATAATCACATTTTGTGTATTATTTGGGAAAGGCTTTCTCCTATGTATCTCATGGTGTTGACTAAGTGATGAATTATAGCTGGAAGCTTTTCCGCATTCATTACATTCATAAGATTTTTCTCCAGCGTGATGCCTCTGATGTTTCTTTTTTTTTAATTTTTGTTTTATTATTTTTGTGTGAGTGTACCGTCAAATCAGATCTGACTGGTACAGGAGGAGATTGCCCCTCCTTCCCCGGCAGAGCATCTGGTGGATTCGAACCGTGCGCCTCTGGGATTGTAGTTGCAGCTCCTTGCCACTAGGCAACCAGAGCTCCCCTAAACCGAAAGGTGATGCTTAAAGGATGGATCATGGGGAGAAGCCCTACAAATGTAAGGAATCTGGGAAATCGTTTAGACAGAGGATTCACCTTGGCAACCATAAAATGAATGTGATGGCTGTAGAAAAGCCTACCGACCTAATTCGTAATTTTTATGGAGAGATGTTTACTTCAGTAAGTTGGCACTGACTCATGGTGACCACATGTCCTGCTTTATCTTGTCTGTAGTGTGCTCAGTGACAATATTCTGGTGCCAGATAATATTCTCCTGTGTTCCGTAGTTTTCTTAGACTAATTTTCGGAAATTGTTCAGCAGGCATGTCTTCCTGGTTTCTCTTAGTCTAGAAGCTCCTCTGAAACCTGTTACCTGTTGGTATTTCAAATACTTTTGGCGGAACTTTCAGTATCATAGCAACTCACAAGTCATCATACTAAGTCAGACTGACACAGGAGTAGTGGATAAAGCATTTATTATTTAAGAAACAATATTTCTGTCTGGAAGTTCCTCTGAAGGTTGAACATAGTTAGGGTATGACCCAGAAATCCCAACTCCTAGGTGTGAAGAGAAATGATAACACATATTCACAGAAAAACTTGTACATACGTGTACACAGCCACATTATTTGTAATAGCTGAAAAGTGGAAATAGCTCAAATGTCCATCACTTGTGAGTGGATAAGTTAAATGTTGTCTGCTTATACCAGCTCTTTGAACTAGTTCTTCCCGGTTAAGGCATGGTGAGGTGAGATGGAACAGAATTTGTAAAATGTGGGTGCCTGGGACCAGGGCTTCAAACCTCTGATTTGAGCCTCTTGATGTGAATTGGTGTTTCCAACCCAGGTGTGCGGAATCAGAATGCACATCTTAACAAAATCTCTGGGTGATTCTTATACAGCAGGTCTTTAAGGAGCCTTGTGGTGCAGTGCTTAAAGTGCTTGATGGCAAACCAGAAGATAGTTGAATCGAATCCACCAGCTACTTCTTGGGAGAAAGATGTGATTGCTTCCATAAAGATGTACACCCTTGGGAATCGAAGGGGACAGTTCTCCAAATCACACACAATGCTATTTTTTTTCTGCTAAACAAACAAAAATAATCTCTCATGGTATAATCCCAGAGGCACATGGTTTGAATCCAGCAGGTGCTCCATGGGAGAAGGATGGGCAGTCTCCTCTTGTGTGATTTACTACCTCTGAAAGCCTGCTGGAGGGCCAGTTATGGGTTGGTACCGACTTGATAATAGCCAACAACCACCATTGTATTATGGTGTGGCAACATCATGATAGATGGCGAGGAGAAAGAAAGTGTCAATGATTTCATCTTGGTTAGATCCATAAGCAACACCTTTGAGAACAGGAAGGCAAAGGACATACTGTGTTGGGAAAATCTGTCAGGAACCTCTCCAAAGTGCTGAAGAGCAACCATGTCAGTTTAAAGACTAAGGTGACCTGATCCAAACAATAATCTTTTCAATTACTTGCTATGTAACTGTAAGTTGAACAGTGACTAAGGATGACAGACGAGTTGATACCTTTGAGCTGTAGTGTTGGAGAAGAATCCTGAATATCTCATGGATTGCCAAAAGAATAAACAAATACAGCTTGGGAAATTGCACCCAGGGTGCTCCCTTGGAGGCAAGGCTAGTAAAACTTCGTCTCACATGCTTTGGGCATATTGTTCGGAGGGGCTAGTCCTTGGAAGAGGACATCAGCTTTGAAAGGTGCTAATGGCGTTTGTGTGGGGTAGTACCTTTTTTTGCCGTGTTGAACTTGGTGAGGTGGGAAATGCTCCTTAGCCAACAAGTCCTTGGAGTTCGTGCCTATTGCTCCTGTGTCTACCTGAATTCTAAGTCTCTCCTTTTTATGGATTGAATTGGGGTCCACACGGAATAAACGTTGGAACCTAACCCTCTGCACGTGTGCATTTCATCCCATTTGGGAATAGTTTTTTCCTTGTTACGTTAATGAGGCTATATCAGTGCAAGGTGATTTAAAAAGCAAGCAAGTAGAAATGGGAGAAAGAATGTCATCTGGTCTCCCCAAAATACTTGAAAGAATGCCAGAGGAGGTGGGCAAGGATTTCCCCCCAGATTGCCAATGTCTTCCTTTAGTCCCAGAGCCCTGAATTCAGACTCGCGCCCTCCTGAACTGTGAGATCAGTGTCTGCTGGTGAAGGCCACTCGTGTGTGGTATTTATGTCATAGCAACACCCTCCTTTCCAGCTCTCCCAGACTGATTCCCCTAGAGAGTCGGCTCCATTTTTCCGCCCTGGATACCCTCGTGTTGCCCTTCCCCTGGGCCTTCCTGTCTCTTATCATCTCTCAACACCAGCCTCAGAAGTGATGTCACCACCTCCTCCTTGAACCCCAGCGAAGCCCCCTGAGGCTGTGTGGATTAGGCCAAGTTTATTTTCTTCTATCACTTCTGTGTCTAATTGTGAAGACCTTGCTCCATCAGAGTGTAAGCGTGTAATTGTTCTCTGGAAAGACTTGGTTTTAAGCATTATAGTTGATAGCTGACAACTACAAAAGCCTTTGGAATAAAATGTGCAGGTCTCTGCTTTTCTTCTGTCTCTTGACTGTTCAGTGGGGATCAACAGCCTGTCGTCCATCTCATTTTTCCCTTTGGAGATTTTCCTTCCCAAAGATGAGAGCCTGTTATGACTCTGTGTTTTCAAATGGCTTCCCTCCTTCCTGGCTAACCTTGCTTGCTATTGACCTAGCCAGTGATGCCTCCCTGGGTATTCACCAGCAGGTATAGTTTCCAGATTGGCACAGCCAACCTCTGAGCTGGAAGGTCCTTGTAAAATTTAAAAGCTGCCAAGTTGTGAGGAAGGTCAATAAATCAATCACTATGGCCACTTTATTGCTTGTAGGTGATTACCTCATGTGGCCCCAATGGAACATTTCAATTGGATTAAAACTAAACTTCATTAGGCCTGAATTGAGCCTTCCTAATTAAAAAAAACACATAACAAAAGAGAGAGGTCCACACTCAAATGTTTTCCCAACCACACTTGAAATCTTCCATCATCAAGCCCAGCACTTTTCGGGTCCTGCCATGCCATGCCATTCCAATCTCCATGATCTTTGCCAAAGTGATTTTCATTTTGTGCTTATTCCAGCCACTTGTCTTTGGAGGAGTCTGGTGTTTTTTGCTGACTGTAGGCTTGTGGGTGGCAAGCTGGAGTCTCTGCCAAGGGTTTTCTGCATCTCAGATTCGCTCCTCTGTGATTTGCAAACGGGGCTCTGATGTCAGTATAGCTTGAGGGGGTTCCTTTGTGATTGGCTTCCAGACTAGGGAGGCAGGAGCAGAGTGTAATTGTTGTCTCGGGGAGGGGAGGAAGACTTCTCCCCCTTGGCGATGCCTGGTGGCGGGAGGCTCTCTCCCCACTTTAAGAATGTTATTATGATCAAATATGTTCTTTAAAACACTTGCTGTCTTAAATGTTTTTGAGTGTATGTTTTAATGAGATTAATTACATTTACTGTATTGTGTAACCATCACTGCTGTTCCCAAAGCTTTCCTGTCACCCAGACAGGAACTTGGTGCCCTTTAAGTAATAATTCCTCCTCCCACTCAGCCCCTGGCAACCACTAATGAACTTCAGTCTCTGTGCATCGGTTTCTTCCTTTCAGATGGGATCATGCAGTAGTTGTCTTTTTGTGTCTGACTTATTTCATTCAGCATAATGTTTTCAGGATGGCACAGGGAGTGCTGGATGGTGATGCTGGCTGTTTTATGTAGGTTCACTGAGTTGGAACTGACTTGAAGGCAACAACAACAACAATTTCAAGGTTCATTCATGTTGTAACATATGTCAGGGCTTCGTTTCTCTTTATGGCTGAATAATATTTTGTTGTATGTCTGCACCACGTTTTATTTCTCTGTTCATCTATTGATGGACCCTTGAGTTGTTTCATTCTTTTGACAGCTGTAGTTTGGCCATGATTCCATGAACATGGGTGAGTAAGGATCTGTGTGTCTGCCTGGCTTCAAGTCTTTTTTTTATTATTAATTTTAATGAAAATTTATAGATATTTTGGGTTTCCATTCATACATTTTTGCACTTTTCTCCCTGCCTACCCCTCCCCTCAAGTTCATTCTTCTCTTTGAAAAATAAAAGAAAAATTCTTTTGTTGTGATACAATCCCTCCCCCCAAGTCTACGCCACTATGCAGCCTTCGTTCTAGACGCCTGTCATGACAGTAATACCTAATCATATATCCTTCAAGTCTTTTGTGTGTTTATCTAAGAGTGGAATTGTAGCTCTATGTTGAACATTCTGAGGAACTGCCAAACTGTTTTCTGCAGTGGCCACACCGTGTCACAGTCTTGCCCTCAGTGAACAAGGGTTCCAGTTTCCCATAGCCTCATCACACTTGTCCTTTTATCCTTTTAGCCATCCTAGTGGGAGTGAAGTGATATCTCACTGTGGTTTCAGTTTACAAAACCAGGCCAGATGCTGACCGTGACTCATGTGCATGTTTAAATTGAAGCTGAATAAAATGAAAATTAGTCCATGAGAACCAAAATATAAGCTTAACTCTATCTCACCTGAATTTTAAAATCATCTTCAAAATAGGTTTCAGGCATTGAAGACCAGTAATAGAAAATCACATGCATTGTGGGATGATGTTAAAGATGTCATCCTTGAAGAAAGCAAAAGGTCACTAAAAACAGAGGAGAAAGAGAAAACCCAAAATGGATATCAGAAGAGACCCAGAAAATTGCACCAGATGGTCGAGAAGCCAAAGGGAAAAGATAATTAAGTGAAAGAGCTGAACAAAATATTTCAAAAGTCAACTTAGGAAGACAGAGCCAACTACTATAATAACAGAATGTGCTGAGAACTAGAATTGGAGAATCAAAAGGGAAAATCTCACATTTCTCAAGCTGAAATAGCTGGGAAACTAATTCAAGCCTTAAGTTCCAATATTGAAGGATGCTATGGACAAAATCTTGAATGATTCCAAAAACATCAAAAGAAGGTTGTTGTTATGTGCTGTTGAGTTGCCTGAGACTCATAGTGACCCTGTGTACAACATCCCTAAACCCTGCTCTATCCTGTGCCAATCTCACTGTCTCTGACACCCCTATCCTCATTACCCCAGTCACTGAATCAATCCACCTCATAGAGGGTCTTCTCCTGCGATGTCCCTCTACCCTCCCAAGCATGATGTCCTTCTCCAAGGACTGATCCCCCCTTGCAACACATCCAAAGTATGTCAGATGGAGCTTCAGAATCCTTGCCTCCAAGGAGCAGCCTCGCTTCACTCTCTCCAGGATGAACTTGTTTGTTCTCCTAGCAGTCCATGGTATATTCTGTATTCTTCTCCAGTACCACAGCTCAAAGGCATCCATTCTCCTTGTATCATCCCTAGTCACTGTCCAGCTCTCTGACACATAGCAAGTAATTGCAAAGACCATCGCCTGCATCAGGTACACCTTAGTCTCCAGACTGACATTGTTGCTCTTCAGTACTTGGGAGAGGTCTCCGACAGCCGACTTTCCCATTGCAATTTGTCTTTTCATTTCCTGTCCGCTGGTACCAAGAGTGTTGATTGTAGAGCCAAGCCAACTGAAGCTGTGAATAATCTCAGTCTCTTTTTTTTTTTTTTTTTTAAATTTTGTGTACGTGTACCGTCAAATCAGATCTGACTGGTACAGGAGGATATTGCGCCTCCTTCTCCGGCAGAGCGTCTGGTGGATTCGAACCGTGTTCCTCTGGGATTGCAGTGCAGCTTCTTGCCACTAGGCCACCAGAGCTCCCCAATCTCAGTCTCTTGATCATCTATCATGATGCTGCCAGTTGGTCCAGTGGTGAGAATCATTGTTTTCTTTTTTTTTTTTCATTGTTTTCTTGATGTTGAGCTTCAGTCCATATTGAAGGCTGCAGTTCTTGACCTGCAGCAAGTGCATGAGGTCCTCCTCAGTTTCAGCAAGCAGGGTTGTGTCATCTACCTAACACAGGTTGTTAATGAGTCTTTCTCCAATCCTGATGCCACATTTCTCCTCATAGAGCCCAGCCTCCCAGATAATCTGTTCTGCATATAGACTGAAAAAAAATATGGAGATAGGACACACCCTTGATGCACACTCTTCCCAATTTTGAACCATGCAGTGTTTCCTTGCTCTGTTCTGATGCCTGCCTCCTGGTGCAAGTATAGGTTTCACATAACCACAATCAAGTGTTCGGGGATTCCCATTCTCAGAGTCAACCACAGTTTGTTGTGATCCACACAGTTAAATGCCTTTGCATAGTCAATGAAATACAGACATTCCTCTGGTACTCTCTGCTTCCAGCCAAGATCCATCTGACATTAGCTGTAATATCCATAGTGCCACGCCTCTTACAATGAAATGTTCAAGGAGTTGGAGTCTGAAAATCAAAAGGGCCAAATTCTCTCAGCATTTCTTAAGCTGAAGGAACTGAAGAACTAATTCAAACCTTGAGTTGCAATACTTAAGGATGCTTTGGGCAGAATATTAAATGATCTATGGAGCATTAAAAGAAGATGGAAAGAATATACAGAGTCATTGTACCAAAACAAGTTGGTGGACAGAAGAATTTAATGAAGCAACATATGAGCAAGAGCCTGTGGTGGTTAAGGAAGAAGTTCAAGCTGCTTTGAAAGAATTGGGGGAGGGGGAAGCCCCCAGAAATTGATGGCATACTGATTGAAAAAAAAAACACCAAACAGACGCTGCCCTGGATGTGCTCACCAAGTTGTGCCAAGAAATCTGGAGGATAGCCACCTGGCCAAATGACCGGAAGAGATCTATATTTGTTCACATTCCAAAGAAAGGTAATCCGACAGAGTGTGGAAATTATCAGACAGTATCATTGGTATCACATTCAAGCAAAAGAAGGTAGTCATATGTAATTGTCCACAGAGGGAATGGGAGGGGACAGGGAGACTGGGGGTGGGGGGCAACAGGGCAAGTCACGAGGTTGTAGATTTTGGTGGGCAGGAAGAAGTGAAGGAATTGGGAATGATCCAGTGGGATCAGAAAAAGAAAAGTTAACAGTATGCATCTTTGGTGGCCTAGTGGTAAGACTCTGTGCACTCTCCTCCTCCTCTGTCATTATTGCCCCTGAAAACTCACTGGATGGTCAGCTATGGGTTGATTCTGACTTGATGGTAAACGACAAAAGCACTAGTAGCCATAGATCAATGGTGATTAACTTTGTAAGAGACAATATATGAGAATGAGCCTTTGAAACACAAAGGGAATGAAAAAATATGTACATGAATGAAAACAAACATGCACACACACACACACACACAGACACACAGAGAAGATGGAGGGAATACACAGAATCACTATACCAAAAAGAATTGGCCGGCACTGAAATATTTCAGGAAGTGTACCATAGGATCAAGAGCCAGTGGTAATGAAGGAAGATCTTCAAGCTACACTGAAGACATTGGCAAAAAATAAGGCCCCAGGAATTGATGTGATGCCAACTGGCATGTTTCAAATGACAGATGTAGCCCGGGATGTCTATGCCAGAAACTTGGAGGACAGCTGCCTAGCTAATTGGAAGAGTTCCCATTCCCAAGAAAGGGGACTCAACAGAATATGGAAGTTATTGATATCATACCCAGGCAAAATACTACTGAAGATCGTTAAAAAAACCTGCTAGAATAGTACATAGAACTGCCAGACATTCAGGCTGGATTTAGAAGATACTGTGACACCAGGAATTCATTGCTAATATCAGATGGATCCTGGCTGGAAACAAAATATACTGGAAGAATGTCTTTTGTGCAAAGGCATTTGACTGTGTGGATCTTAATAAATAATGGATAACATTGAGAAGAATGGGAGTCCCAGCACACTTAATTTTGTTGAATGAAACCTATACCTAGTCCAAGAGGCTATTGTGCATACAGAGCCAGGGAGCACTGTATGGTTTTAAATTATGAAAAGTGTGCATCAGGATTGTGTCCCTTCTCCATCCCTATTCATTCTGTATGCTGATCACATCATTCAAGAAGCTGGATTCTACAAAGAATGTGACGTCAGGATTGGAGGAAGACTCATCAGTAACCTTCAGTGTGCAAATGACTGAAATGGCTGAAAGTGAGGACTTGGAAGTACTTGCTGCAGAAGGTTTAGCACTGCACCCGTCAATATGTATTACATCTCAGTTTCAAGGAAAAAAAAATTCCTCGCCACTGGACCTATAGACAACATCATGATAAATGGAGAAAAGATTGAAACTGTCAACGGCTTCCTTTTACTTGAATCCACAATCAGTATAACTTGGTACCAGCAGTCAGGAGATCAGGAGACATGCTGCACTGGGAAAGTCTGTAGTCAGGGACTTTTTCAAATTACTGAGTTCTCAGTTTGAGAACTAAGTTGTGCCTAATTCAGACCATGGTCTTTTTAGTCATCTGCTGTGCTGGACTATGAATAAGGATGGCATTTGATGTCTTTGAACTGTGGTATTGGAGAAGAGTACTGAATAGCCTATGGATGGCCAAAAGAACAAAAGGTATTTCTTGGAGAAGGTTCAAGTCATAGTGCTCATTGGAGGCAGATGATAAAGCTTTGTCTCACCTACTTTGGACATGTTGCTAGGAGAGGCTGTTACTTGGAGAGGGACATCGTGCTTGGAATGGTGAAGGGACAGTGAAGGAGAAGAACACTCAACCAGATGGATTGACAGGGTGACTGCAGCAATGGGCTTGAGTGTTTCAGATTGTGGGGATGCCACAGATAGGATAGGGTTCAGATCTGTTGTTCATGGTCAGTGTGAACTGAGCTAAACTCGACAGCACCCAACAATAACAGTGACTAATGATGTTGTGATATCTTTGCATGCACTTTTTGGACATGTATCTATCTGTCTTTGGAGTCCAATTTAAGCTCTTTGCCCATTTTTTAATTGGGTTGCCATTTTGTTCTTGAGTTGGAATTATTTATGTATTGTAGATATTAAGTTAAATCTTATTAGATAGATATTTCCTTAGGGTTTCTCCTTTCTTCCCCCCATATAACTATTTTATTTCCCCCCTTTTAATAAAGCAGTTTTATTCTTCCTCTGTTTTAATGCAGGGTACATTATTTATCCCCTTTTCTTAGTTTTCCCCCAGCCCCCACATTAGTCCTGTTTTATAACAGTGGCATTATGTAGTATTTGTTCTTTTGTGACTTAGATATTCACTGAGCAGAATGTCCTCCAGGGTCATCCATTTTATATTTCATGAGTTCGTTGTTTTTCAGTGCTGCATAGTATTCCACTGTGTGAATATACCACAGCTTCTCTATCCATTTGTTTGTCGATGGGCACTTGAATTGTTTCCATTTCTCTGCTATTTGTGAAAAGTGCAGCAATATGGGTGTGCATGGTTTCCCCTTTAGTTTTGTGTGTTTAGAATTTCAGTGACATCCCATGTATTTTATTTTTTTCTTTTATTGCTTGTGCTTTTGGTGTCAAAGCCAAGGTCCTGCAGCATTTCCTTGTGTTTCTTAAAAGAGTTTTATAGTTTTAGTTCTTCCATTTAGCTCACTGATCTGTTTTGCATTAATTTTTTTCTACTTTTAAAATTTTGGTTTTGCATTAGTGTTCATGTGTGATGTGAGGGAGGGATCCAACCGTATTCTTGTCCATGTGGATATATAGTTGTCCCTGCAGAATTTATTGAAAAGAGAATTCTTTCCCCGTTGAATGTATGTAGCATGTTTGTTGGAGATGCCTTGAATTTTTAAAAAGTGAAGTGGTTTTATTTTGGTATAAACAAATATAGTAAAAACACTCATCACGATTGTTTCACATGCAGGATTCAGTGACATGAGTTAGGTTGTGCACATGCAGCTCTTGCCACTCTCCATTTCTAAATTATTTTACCAGACATCTGGCCTTTGAACTGTGTTTTAAGAGCAATTGAGGAGAACCTTGGCTATCACCTGCCAATTCAAGTCTTGCTAGTGTTTCCACCTCCATGGGGTGTACATTTTTTATATCCATGATACTAAACATAAGGTTGCCTCTTGAGTGATCCACTCTGTCTCCTGGGAGCCAGCAAGTGATTTGGTTACCCAGCTGCATGGGGTTTGAGTGGTTGGGATGGCCCACCCTCAAGTACTCTGAATTTTACCTCTTGCCTCGGCAGAGCCGGGACAGAGACTGAGTACTTTGGGAAATGTTAATATACCTTTAAAACTTGGAGGCCCCTGCTGACTTTTCCCCCTTATACCAAAAAATGGAGCGTGTGTGTCAGCTTCTACCGTATCTTCAACTGCTGTGTGATATTCCAGGGGTGAGTAGTATGGTCAGTGCTGGAGTGATGAGTGGTACTGGAAACCTGATGGATTTTCTCGACGAGCCATTCCCTGATGTGGGGACATACGAGGACTTCCACACCATTGACTGGTTACGAGAGAAGTCACGGGACACGGACCGACACAGAAAGGTATGTGGTATTCATCAAGCACATTTTGAAAGGGGGCTCATCTAACTGCAGCACTCAGTTTAGATTCAGTAGCATGCGTTACTGAGGGGTGAGTCGCTTTCTGTGCCATGTACTGGGCTAGGTTCTAAAGAAGAGAAGAACCAATGAGAGAGTTGTTCTGGAGGAGTGCGTGCAGGCACTCTGAGTGCAGGGGCCAGGTGACAGGGACAGAAGGAGGACCGGGGCTAGAGAAATCTGGTGCCACATCCTGCCCGTAACCCCCTCAGGCTGGCCTACTTTGGGAGTGCTATTTCTGGGCCTCATTTTCTCACCTATAAAGACAGAGGTAATGATCATGAAGATGAAGAGATACAGTGTGTGTGTGTGTGTGTGTGTGTGTGTGTGTGTGTGTGTGTGTGTGTGTAAGCAAGCTTAGAATTCCAGTACCTGACCTCTGGTTGGCAGTTAGTATGTTTTCGTGGGTTATAGTAAAGTTGTGTATTATGTACGAGGGATCACATAAGGAGGGCAAGTAGAGGGTGGCATTTTAGTTGGGAGTTGCAGGATGGGGAGTGGCCCTGTGTAAGTCACAGAGGCATGAAAGAATGGGAGGAGTCGGGGAAGTAGTATGGAGCTTTTGGGGTCTGGTGGAGAAGCCACGGAAAAGGGGACTAGAGGTGAGCCTGGAAGCATGGGCGATGAAAGCACAGTGGGAATGCCCAGTAGGTCCCGGGGAGGAGTCTGTGTCTTAGCCAGAAGGCCACAGACCTCAGGGTGCCCTGCAGCAGGAGATACAGGAAACTCTGACTGGTAGTTCAGGAGAAAGAGGAAGATGATGTGAAGGTAGAAAGCGTTTCGGGGAAGGAAACATGAATTGGTAAGTATGTCCACATTGACTGCGATGTCTGCTTTGTGCCCAGATAACCAGCAAAAGCAAGGAGTCCATATGGGAGTTTATCAAGAGCTTGCTGGACGCCTGGTCAGGATGGCTTGTGATGCTGCTCATCGGCTTACTGGCAGGTGTGTGGGGGCGTACTGTGTTTTCCTCAAGCGTTCTTAATAAGTGTTTATTATCTCTTTGTTTCCCACTCGTCTCCCCTCCCCTTCCGTATGATTCCTTCTGCGTGTAAACCTTTCTTTAGCTTTTTGTAACAGTGGTCATATACAAGATTTTCCTACTGTGGCTGACTTATTTCACTCGGCATAATGCCTTTTACATAATGGATTTTCCTGAAGGTACACATTGTACATTCTCTAGAGCATTTGACACTGAGCAGTGCGAGGGTTAGGGGTGCCAGGCTCCTGTGCAGTCGAAAATCCTTATATAATTTACCGTTGACCTTTGCACAGTTAGGGTTTGAGCTATGTGATTCTACTTTTAAGCAGATTTCCCACCCCCACCCCCGTTGCTCTCGTAATGAGCCCATTCAGTAATGATCACATGGCATTTTAAGTAGATATTCAACACTTGTACACAGTTAGGTCTGTGCTGTTCAGAGGTGAAATGTACTTGTTTATGTAAAAGGTAATTTGGGAAATTTTAAGTTACCATTACTAACCTACCAAATGAGATTAGTCTTCACTAATATGGCAGGCTATAGAATGACTAATAAACATCCCCAAATTTTCAAAATAGTTCTGGACACCTACAGGCTCTGCAGTAATCCCAGGGATATATCTCCAACTAATACATTGTTTTCATTCTCAGAAACTGTGTACTTTTCGCTTTTTATAATCCCATCACTGGGATTAATAAGTTAGAGATGTTTCCAGAGGAATAGGTGATCCTATGAATGGGACACTTTCCCCTTTCATCTCCAAACACATGCAAATGGTTTCTTTTTTTTTTTTTTATTGGGAAAAACATATTGGGGGTACAAGGAGGTGAGGGTTGGGGGCAGAAGGGTGAGGATGGGCCAGGATGCAGTTGCAGAGCTGCACAGTTTGGTCGGTGGGGGGAGCAGGTGAAGGAAATGATGAGGGTCCAGTGGGGACCAGATGCTACAGAGGAATGACAAGCATTTTCCAGTAGTAATTAAGCCAACTGTCTTATTGATTTGGGAATTGGATGCCGACTCTCTGGTTTCTTCATGCTGAACAGGGGCGTAGATATAAAGGGGGGAAGGGAGGACGCTTTATCACCTTACTGGTGGTCTTGGGTTACAGCTGCTTGCCTTCTTGCTCCTGAAGGCCGCGACGGTTCGCCCCGAGCCGGTGGCCAAGTGCAGCCCGCCCCGGGCAGAAGGTCACGATGGCTCGCCCCGGGCAGAGGGCCGCGACGGCTGAAGTAGTCTTTTTTTTTTTTTTAAAAAGAAGAAGAAAAAGTGTGTGTGTGTGTGCCGTCAAATTGGATCTGACTGGTACAGGAGACTGCCCCTCCTTCTCCAGCAGAGCATGAAGTAGAGTCTGGGGTTTTTTACCCCCCAGGTGCCTGTCGGGGCCTGGGTTTCAGCTGTCCACACCACAGCAGTGGACAACGAGCTTAAAGCCCCTGATGGCTCTGGGCGCTGACTCTCACCAGTGGCTATGGATGAAGTCACAGGCGATTTTCAGCCAGCGCCAGACAAATGGTTTCTTGAACTTTATATTCTTCTTAAAAACTGTGAAGGTTAATACTTAAGAATAAAACGTGTGCATGGTAAAGAAAAAAGCCCACCTTGAACCAACTCTTAGCTGACCCACACAGGAGGAGACTGCGCCCATCTTTCTCTATCAGAGCAGCTGGTGTATTCGAACCACCTGCCTTTGGGTGAGCCGTGCAGCGTCCTACCTGCTAGGCCACCAGAGCTCCCCTTAATAAAATAATAAAAAGAAATGGTAAAATAAAAATGCTAAAGAAAGTCCCTAAATCAAAAGTCTTAAGTCTAGCAAGAATTACAGAGAATCAAGCAGAGACTGTTCTAAACCAACTGGAATACATAAGTGCTGTAAGAATGGCAACACCAATGGAGCACAGATGTCAATTTTGTGATCTTTGAGGACTCAAGATTTCTGGGTGCTCTGCGGTTTATTCCATATGAAAGTGTAGCTGAGGCCTGGTGGTGAAGAAGGACTCCGCCCCCTTTGGCAGGTCATAAAGAACGAACAGGAATGCTGGGAATGAGAAAACTTCCCGGCTTGTCATAGCGTCCACGGCTTCTCTGATTCTTCCCTTCCTTCTCCAGTGGATTTCCTAGTATATGATGGCAGTTATCAGGGAGGACTTGATAGCTAAGCGGTGCTTGACAGCTGCTTTGGAGAGATGTTGAAGGTAGATGAGGTGAGAGTGTGCTGTGCATTTTTGTCTCTTATTCTATAGAATGTTGCTGCTGTTGTGTGCCATAGCTGACCCTGCAGTGGGTTTTCAGAGGCGATAATCACACTGGAGGAGATTGCACCTCCTTCTCCCGTGGAACAGCTGGTGGATTCGACCTTTGTCCTTTTGGGGTTGTAGTGCAGCTTCTTAGCACTAGGCCACCAGAGCTTCCTCTTATATACAACAGAAAGGATCATCATGTGTAGTAAAGGAGAGGGTTGGTAATAAAATGAGGAGACCCTCTTTGAGATGTAATGACCCAGTAATGACAGCAGTGAGATCAAACATAGCAACAATTATGAGGACATTGCAAGACCAGGCAATGTTTTGTTCTGTTGTACACAGGGTTGCTAGGAATCAAGACTTGACAGTCCCCAGGAACAGCAATATCTGTGTATCTGTCTCGCTGGCTTTCAGGAAGGAGGGTGAAAGAAGGCAAATGTGGAAGGCTGGATGCTCGGTTCACTAGTTAGCTGTGAGGGGCTTGCTGGAGCAGTTTGGGATTGTGACTAGCCAGCTAACACTTGGACTAGATTTTTTTCTTGGTCATTTCTGGAGGAATCACCTTGTTCATTAAGGGGGAAAGACCAATTAAACAGCAGCTGAGGAGATGGCCTGACCTGTGGGGCTTTAAAATGTCCCTTTTCTGGGATTCTAATGTGCAGTCAGGGGGAAGCCACTGCAGAAGAGAGCCCCAGGACATATCAAAGGAGTACCCCGAGGGAGGTACTAATGAAATCATAACAGAAAAGAGGGGCGAAATGGGTTTTGCCTGTTTGTTTTTTTTAAAGATGTGATAAAATACATATAACAAAGCTTGCCTTTTTAACCATTTACTAAGCATAGAACTCAGTGACAGTAAGTGTACTCACTGTGTTGTCACCACTATTACTCATTTCCAAAGCTTTTTCTTTATCCCAAGGTAAAACTGTCTCCAATAACAACTCATTTTCTCAGAACTCTTCTTTGGAGTGGATGTACTTTGGAAGCAAACTCAGGGAGCTGTCCCCATTCGCCTCCTCCTTCTCCAGGGCGTGGCCCTAGGGATCCCCCTGCCTGGTCTCTTGTTTTTCCCTGGCTGTTAAATCCTGAATCTTAATGAATGAGGACATAAGAACACTTCCTATAAAGTGTTTACTAAGAAACTACCACTAGATGGCACTGTTGTATCACAAAAGAAAACCGAAGCGCAGCCAGTCAGCTCTAGAGTGAGTGCCCTGTAAGGACAGCAGGTGGCGCAATAGGATAAGGAATGAACAGGCGATAACGGTGTTTGGGGCGCTCTGAGGTCTTCCCTCTTTCTGCAGGGCTCACTGTCATCCCCTCCCTACACCTTCTCCAGGTCTTTTTTCAAATGCCAAC
The DNA here is from genome assembly GCF_000299155.1 of Elephantulus edwardii. Taxonomy (NCBI): domain Eukaryota; kingdom Metazoa; phylum Chordata; class Mammalia; order Macroscelidea; family Macroscelididae; genus Elephantulus; species Elephantulus edwardii. Next base: position 2,411,000 of record NW_006399865.1, read on the forward strand.
TTTCCTTTTTCCCCCTTTTGGAGCCTTCTCTTCCCAAACTTGTTAACGTTGTTCCAGGTCGTCGTTGCCACTCAGTGGGAATGGTGGAGGGATACCCGTTTGTTGCCTTTTGAGTCCAGTAGATGGCGCTTCTCGTGCTCACCAGATCCATGGTTCGTTGTCTGTCCTTAGAAGCCCTGCTGTCCGTGGGTCCAGGCACTCGCCCAGATGACAAACGGCCTGCTCCCTTCCTGGTCCTCGTTATGGCCGATGGCTTGGCGTTTCTGACTTCCCTCTGGGGTCTCATGACTTGCACCATTTCTTTCCTTCACCACAGCAGTGCCTCTTCAGACCACCATGCCTGATTCCTTCCTGGCCTTTTCTCTGGCCTCCCTGCCTTCCTTTTTTGTTCCCGTCCAGTGGGTTCTTGACAGTTAACCAGTTACTTTGAGAAATGCGATGGCAGAGAGGATGGTGGCTGGAGCACAGAGTGGAAATGAGAGAAATGATTTCTCACACGGGAGTAATGAGAGCATGTTTTGAGCACTGACAGGAAGTAGCTTTCAGAGAGATTGTTTGAAGATCCAGGAAAAGGAAGAGGAGCTGTTTGAACCCGTCTGGGGGAGGGGTGCTTTCCAAGGCAGAAGTGGGGGACAGGCCATAGCTGCAGCTGCTTTCCCTGACAGGGCATGGAGGAAAGGGCGAGTGTCTTTGGTGAGTATGTGGGGGTGTTTGGGGGTGAAGTAGGTGGGGAGTTGTAAAACTTAGTAAAATTAAGTAACCTGAAAGCATTGCCTACCTTCCTAAAAGGCTAGAGTGTGAGTTGGCCTGGAAGGAGACCCAAGGTAGCCCCACGTCGCACACAATTTCACCTCACTTCTATTAGGGCATTTTACAGGGGTTATTTGAAGACGCACAACACTTCACCTGTAGTTCAGAAATTGTGAAACTTCTAATCTCCAAGGTTTTCCTCTAGTTTTGTTGCCATTTGGTGGTCAAACCTTTGAGTGATGCTACTATAGTTGACAATCCCTACTTTGTTGGAATTGTTCTGTTTCCCCTGAAGAAAGAAAAGCATGTATAATCTCAGGTACTGCCCCAGAGCCCCCTTTTGAACCCATTTCCAAAGGCTGAAAAGGTTAAGTTGCAAAAGCCAGTAGGCCCTGGTGCTTTCTGCCCTGGTAGACCTAGTAGGATGTCTCTTTCTGCCCCTCTGTCTCCAGCGTGATCTTAAGTCATTTGAGGCCCACATTCTGCATTAGCCACTGTTCGGCCTGCATCTTGGATGTTAATGTGACTTGACTTGCCAGTTTCTTTTGTGTTGGCCTAGTGTTGTGTGCTCCCCAGGCTCCATGGGAAGTTTCCACGGAGTAAGCCATGCTCTCCCTTCCAGGCACCTTGGCTGGGGTCATCGACCTTGCCGTTGACTGGATGACAGACTTGAAGGAGGGTGTCTGCCTGTCAGCCTTCTGGTACAGCCATGAGCAGTGCTGCTGGACTTCCAACGAGACCACGTTTGAGGACCGGGACAAGTGTCCCCTTTGGCAGAAATGGTCAGAGCTCCTGGTGAATCAGTCAGAGGTGAGTCTGGGCAGGGTCATAGGTCAGAGAGTCGCCATTTATTGGAGCACCACTGCATAGTTTGAGAATGCAGTCTCTTCTCCTAATAGTCCATGGCTTAATACTATACTTGTTTTTCTCTAGCTCTAATGCAGCCATGCAAATTCGGTTGGAAGATCCGTCACGGTTGTTACATGTGTCCATTGTATGTGTATATATTTTCAAAGCCTTGTGTTGACCTTCATTTTTCCTACTACGGATGATGGTCTGTTGTTCATGCTAACGAAATGGGTCTCATTTTTAAGTCTTCTGATTGAGGAGACAGGTCTTTATTTTTCATCTAGTTCATCCATTTAGTTGGACAACCATCACTACTATCTGAGAACATTTTGTTTCCCCCAAAGATGTCCTCATATCCACCAGCAATGACTCCCACTTTCCCCCTTTTCCCCAAGTCCAAGGCAACCATTAATCTATTTTCTTAATCCAGGCTGTGGATTTGCCTTTTTGGGCAATTCCTGTAAATGGACTCATACAGTATGTGGCACCAACATACCAGTTTGTCCATATTATAAAATATGTCAACACCTCCTTCTTTTGATGGTCATACTCTATTAATTTTTTTTTTAAAACACCTCTGTCAACTGATGAACACTTGGGCTGTTTCCACTTTTTAACTATTAGGAATGCTACAGGTTTTGACATCTGTGCACAAATTTTTGTGTGGCTGTATCATTTCTCTTGGGTACGGTTGCTAGGTCATATGGTGACTCTCTGGTTAATCTTTTGAGAACCTGCCAGAGTGTTGTGTACAGTGGCTGCACCAGCAGTGAGCGAGGGTTCTGGTTCTCTTCCTCCTCCATATTTGTTGTTACCTGGTTTTTATTCTGCCGATCCCAGTAAGAAGGAAGCGGTACCTCATTATGCTCGAAGTTCCCATCTTTTCAGTGCATGCCATGAGTGCACAATGTGGCTTCTATGAGGAGAGTGTCCCAGGTACAGAGGATGTGGTGGCGAGCCACAGACTGAATTCATGTCTTCATGGGCTCTGAAGCTTCAGATCTTTCTCAAACTCTTAACATAGGAAAAGAGTTCATTTCTAACCAAATTCAGTTGCTACTATAAGGGCTACAGGCCACTGAGGCCCAGGTGTGAGGGAGATGTAGGTTGCCAAGATTGGTATTAGTGGTAAAGTAAGGAGTATTTGAGCTAAAACCGTTCTTGGAAGATATATTGACATCTCGCTCCTCGGCAGCCCCCCTGACTTGCCACAGCTGAAGACATTAGGAAGGCCCTGTGCCATTTCACTAAACCTCCTCCTCCATGGAATTGAAAATGAATTCCTTCAAATCTCTGAAGTAGACAGGGATCCTGAAATCTCACACGTTCTCAGTGTTCTCCATTACTTCCAAAAATAAATTCTGCCCTCGGGTTGATGGGAGGAGGCAGGCAAGATTGGCCGGGCGCCACGCTCTCCTCCTTTACAAGCTGTGTTCTGCGACATGATGGCCGTCCATCTTTTCAGCCCTTGTGAAGATTTATACTTTGGTTCAGAGAATTACTGTTAGCAAGCGTGAGAAGTTATTTTTAGTTTCTAGAAACAACCACCAAAAAAAAAAAAAAATGTCCATTTTGAAGCGAGTGAAAGCTTTCCTTGAGTCTGACGAGCACGCGGGGCCGGGCCTGCCTGGTGCATTTCCACAGGTGCCCTCGCCTGCGTCCCTGAGCCATCCCCATGGGACAAGAAGCTGAGGCCCAGGGAGGTGTGGCCTGCCCTGCAGCGACCACGTGGGCCTTCCCCGCGTGGTGTGTGGTTCTGACAGGATGATGGGGTTCTCCCTGCTAACAGTGCCACCTGCACTGCAGTCCTCTGGGGGTCATGAGTCGTCGGGCCTGGTTTGCCAGACACTGCCCTGCAGAGTTCATGATTTTACAGGTTGGGAAATGGACCTGAGACTGCATCCCTCCTGGGCTTCTGTGGGATGGAGGCCCCCTCCAGAGTACCGTTCTCACACTGCGTCCTTGGCGGGTGCCTGCTGTGGCAGTGCTGTGGACTTGGTGACAGCCCTGATCCGCCAGGGTCTCCGTGGCAGGCTTTTCTGCATCACCCCCTTCCATAGACCCTGCACAAGGGGTGATCAAAACCCAGGCTTCTTCAGGGCTCCGTCCTGGCTGGGGTTTCTCACCGTAGTCTGGCTGTGTAAACGGCTGCCTTGGCAATAGCAGCAGCCGATAAAGCCCCCAGCAGCCTTTCTGTTTGCCCTGAGAGGACAGACCCGTCAGGCCTGTGCGGAGAACTGTCGTGGCGTGGAGAGGCGGGCCTGGGGCCAGGCTGTGCGGACTCATGTTTTGTGTCTCTCCTGTAGGGCGCCAGCGCTTACATTCTGAATTACCTAATGTACATCCTGTGGGCCCTGCTCTTTTCCTTTCTGGCGGTCTCCCTGGTGCGGGTATTTGCACCCTACGCCTGCGGCTCTGGAATACCAGAGGTGAGTGGGACTGGATGTCTTTTAGATCAATAAGAAGAATATTGGTGTTGCTCTTCGGTGCCAAGAACAGCCCGAGCATTTAGCACACAAAACCATGCTAAAGTTGTTGTCCATCCTGACTCCTGGCGACCCCGATGTGCCAGAGGAGAGTTGTGCTCCATGCAGTTTTCAATGGCCGATCACCAGGCACCTGTGGGTAGACTCAAACCTCTAACCTTTGTGTTAGCAGTCGAGTGTGTTAACCATTTGCAACACCCGAGGGGCCTCAATTTGATGTAGACCAACTAATTTCATCCTCACAGTGAAGCAAAGAGATCAATACTATTAATTTTCCATTCACTTGACAGTGTCACTGTGAGTCATAGTTGACTTGATGGCACCTAACAACAACAACAGCAGCAGCAGACAAAGTAATGGAAGCACAGAAAAGTTCCATGAACTGACCAGGGGGGCACCTGGCTGGCGTTCTGGGAGTTGAAGCAAGCAGTCTGACTCTAGGCTGCGTCTTGGTGCCTCTAAACTGGTGAAAGCTGTGTCTTTGCAAATCAGGCACGCGTCTTGAAGCTGTGGAATGCAGCTCGTTACCCGCACACGTCAGGCGGTTCTGGAATGACTTCTGGGCACCTGTCATGTGATGAAAGGCCAGTGGGCGTGTTGGTTCCTCTCCCTTGCCGTAGTTTGCTCTTGTAGTGACAAGGTAATAGCTCGCTTGAAAATGCAATTCCCTGTGTTGTACATGCTCTCCAGACATCTCCTTGTGCATCTGGAGGCCTCATAACTGGTTTTCAGCACATTCATGGAACCAGAAGAGGGAAGAAGTGGCCTCTCCAATCAGGGGGAATGCCTGAAACCCGACTTTCAACTAGAGGGATCTGCCAAGTTGGCGTGACAATAATTGAGGAATTCCAAAAAAAAAAAAAAAAACCCCGATAGACAACACTCTAGCCAGAAAGAATCTGTCAAGTTCTCACATCGTCTCCAACATGGATACTGTTCAGTTGCCCATGATGTCGGTGCTTCACAAAGGTCCAGGGACTAGAGAGAGGCCCACTCTGAGTGTGCCCAGGGACCCCTTGACTACCTGCTGTGGGGCACCCTCTGTTGCTGACCTGGGCTCAGCCACGTGGCCCACTTTGCCCGGCAGGCCTGGAAAAGCTTCTGTGTGCTCGAACTCGTCTTCTTGCTCCTGTTGACTTGACAGCCTTGTGGAGAAGCCCCAGCTCGCCCGGAGGCTGAGTGATGGCACGGAGAGCGGCATAACGGCCATGGTCTGCACGTGTGTGAACAAGCCGAGGGGAGGAGAGCCGGGCCCAGCCCAGACTGCGGCGTCCAGCCCCTCACTCGTCCTGGCTCAAACCAAAAACAGAATCATGATGAAACAGTACAGTTAATCCTCATTGTTTGTGGATCCCACATTCTTGAATTCACTTATTAAAAATACTCAGTGTTATGCACAGATGGGGGAGGGGAAATCCCCAGCTGAGGTTGAACAAGGATGATTTAGTATTTTAGGGAACTTTCTTGCACATAACTACCACAAACAATGAGAAGTACTAATTCTCATTAATTAGGTGTTTTAAGCCACTCAGTTTTGTGGTGGTGTGGGGGTTTTTTTGTTGTTGTGGTTTTGTTTTTTTTTTAGCTGAAACTAACTGTATGGTAATGGAACAGTTAGCAAAGTATAGGCGAAGCCTCCACAGTAAAAAATATGTAATAAAAAATGTGGACAGCCCACAGAAAATGTTGCCGTGGAATTCCTTTTTGTAAGATGCAAGCGCTAGTCTTAACATTGGAAAAGAGCACTTTCCTGGATCTTGGTAGATTGGAAGAACAAAGCTAAAGAAACTTGCAGAGGTATTTTTGGAATGAAATGGTTAGCATGGAATCTTGCCACTAGGATAAAGAGATCCAAAGCAGAAAGGAGATTTGTCATCAAAACCAGAAGGAAAGGGTAACAAGGTCCCTGAATGAAAGATCAAAACCCGAATCCAGCATGGGTTCCCTGGGGAGCTGCAGGGAACTGGAGTCCTTTTGATTATCTGGCACCAGACACAGTATCTTGAAGAAAACAGCACTAAGAAAGGATGGGAGATTAAAGAATTGCCCAAGTCCCAGAAGCTCTGTAAGCAAGGTGCTATCGAGTTTTCTTTATCTTCCAAATGTACATTTGCATGTGAGAAAGTTTATGTACAGAGAATGCCACAGAGGAAAGCGAGGGACTGGGAAAAACCCAGCCCTCCCAACTCCACAGACCTGTTTCCACCAGGGAGGAGAAAGAGTGAAGAGGAAACACAAACACACACACACACACACACACACACACACACACACACACGCCTGAGGGGAACAAAATGAGGGAAAACAATGGTGTTTCCTGAGTTGCACAGTCCTCCTGCATAGAAGATGTAAGAATTGCAGCTGGAATGCTTCTCAGAAGCCATATGGTGAGGCTTTGTCTCACAGACTTCGGTTGTATTTTCAGGGACCTGTCCCTAGAGAAAGACCTCACGTTATTTTGTAAACTAGAGGGTTAGTAAAGAAGAGGAAGACCCTCGGTGAGGTGGATTGCCACAGTGGACGCAACCTTGGGCGTCAAGCCAGCAGACTGTGAGGGTGGCGTACGTTCTGTGAGCCGGAGCTGACCGCGTGGAGAGCTAGCAGCATCAACTGTCTGCATATAAACACATTTAGAACTGAACAGTCCGAGTTGCGTGCACTTGAAAGTTTGGAGCTGATCTGGGCAGCAGCATCCGTCTGTCAACTGTGTTGTCTCATAATGGTCTTTGAGATGTGGTACAAAACACTAACAACCTTCCAAATACTCTCCTTTGCAGTGAAGATTCTGGTTTTAAAGTTAACCCCACCCAGCCACCAAGTCTGCTGCATTATGTCTAGTTAAAGCCCTGCCTTGCCAGTCTCTATTAATTCAAATTAAAGCAAGTGATTGGATTTTGGCATCTACTGGGAATGAATTTGCCTTCCCAGCCCCTAATTTGATCATGACTATTTTACAAAATCATTTTAGAGAATTACAAAATACCTATTACATTGTTCCATTCACCACATGTCACGGCTGGCAAAGACTCAGGTAATTTAGATGCTTGTAATTTTCTAAATGGTATTACGCTTTTCAACTGTACCCTGGGGTCTCTATGCACATTAACTAACTGACAAAAAATTATAGATAATTTTATTTGAGGCAACAAAAAAGGGCAGGATTGTGGCAGGCATAATAAAACATCCCTTAAATAAAGGGACCTGAGATCCCCAGAGCACTGGTTCAATTAGGCTAACTATCACTAGGTAAAGACTAGTTTAACCACGACTCACTGGCCTGTTTAGTTAGAAACTGTGGAATGCCATCTGGCTCTAGTGCTAAACACCCCCACACCCATCCCATCTGTCAGTATGTTCCACTCTGGTGACATGTATGTTGCTGGGATACTGGAATCTATGTCATGGCTATTTTTAAATAGCAGAGTGTTTGATCCAGTCATCATGGTAGACAGGTTTCAGGGGAACTGCCACAGCAAGACTAGGGAAAAAGGCCTGGCAATCTCCTTCCGAAAATTAGCAGATGAAAACCTGCCAGACGGTAACTGGGGCGCAGGATTAGGCATGGCCTTCCCATGAGTTGGGGCTGACTTGACAGTAGCTAAGAACCAGTATAACCAAAACTCTGCTTCATGTAATTAGAGAAACAATGCCATTGAGTTCTGAGTCAGGACACCCAGACACACATTCTGTCTCTATTGCTCTTTCTCCACTTGACTTAAGAAACAGAATGCCATCGTAACTCCAGAGATGGAAACAGTTGCCTTTGACCCCTGGGCTGACGTTTGCTCACTCATGACCTTCAGCAGCTTCTTGACACTTAACTCGCACCACTCTTTACATGGAGCATCTTTCAGTCGTCAAGAGTTAACAGTCACATGTGTCTTCCCAACACAGCAAAGGGTAATGAAGAGGACAGATTAAAATGTCATAAACGAAATGAGACCATAGTAATTACTCCTTCAGTCCTTTTTACGATGTCTTAATACTTTAGGAACTCGATCGAAGATTTTCCACTCATTGGATGCTTCAAAAAATTTCCATTAATAAAATAGAAAATTATGTACTAGGGTAATAAAAATTCTGGTAGTATAATGATACAAAATTATGGCAAAATAAAAAAGCAAAAATAACCTCTCCTTGAAGTGGTTAGCATGCTCCCCACTAATTAAAAAGTTGGAGGTTTGAGTCCACCTAGAAAAACCTCAGAAGAGAAGTCGTTATTGAAAACCTTCCGGACCACAGTTCACTTGTGACCCGTGTGGAATTTCCAGAGTGACAACTGGATTTTGTTTGTTTGCATATCACTCAGTGCATCTAAGCTTTGAAAATCCAGTTCTGAGGAATGAGGGGGTTTTTGAGCTGTGACACTGGAGCAGTTGATCCAGCGTCTCCATCCTTCTGTTTCAGATAAAGACCATCTTGAGTGGCTTCATTATTCGGGGCTACCTGGGCAAGTGGACTCTGCTGATCAAGACTGTCACCCTGGTGCTGGTCGTGTCCTCTGGCCTGAGCCTTGGCAAGGAGGGGCCCCTGGTGCATGTGGCTTGCTGCTGTGGCAACTTCTTCAGCAGCCTTTTCTCAAAGTACAGCAAGAATGAGGGCAAGAGGCGTGAGGTGAGTTGACTCGGCTTCCTCCTCCGCCTCCTGCCCAGTCCCTCCCGCTGTGGTTCTGCCCAGGGCAGGCCTCGGGCTTATGTGCACTGGTTTGCCTCATAGGTACTTTCAGCTGCCGCCGCCGCTGGAGTGTCTGTGGCCTTTGGGGCCCCAATTGGAGGTGTGCTCTTCAGCCTAGAGGAGGTGAGAGTGCTTGTTGAGGGGATCTTTGGTGGTGGTGGTTTTTTTTTTTGTTTTTTTTTTTTAAAACCCCATTTGCCAATGTTATTGTACTACCCTGATTGTCAGCATTTTTAGGTATACGAGTCAATGGTGTCAATTGCATTAATCATATTGTGTAGCCTTCTAATCATATTGTGCAACCATCACCCATCATTGCTGTCAAAGTGCTTTTTAAAAAATGATTTTGGTCTGGGTGAAACCTGGCAGAGCAAATTGTTTACAATTTGACAATCTATACATGTGTTTCATGGCATTAGTTGCCGTCTTCTCAATAGATCAGTACCTGTGCAGTATTTGTCCTTTTGTAGTTATTTCTCTGCTGCTTTCACTCAGCAGTTTTTCTAGATTCGTCATGTTGGAGCATGGATCGGAGCTTTGTATCTCCTTGTGGCTGAGCAGTCCTCCACTCTATGGGTAGTAAGTTGCTCCTGCCATTTTGGACTGACTGGCTTTATTGTTGTTAGATGCCATTGAGCCAAGTATGACTCTTAGTGACCCTGTGACCAACAGATCTGAACCCTGGCCTGTCCTGTGCCATCCTCACACTTTCCGACACACGAGCCCACTGCTGCAGTCCCTGTGTCAGTCCCCCTGGGTGAGGGTCTTCCTCTTTTCCGCCTTCCCTCCACCTTTCCAAGCGTGATGTCAGTCTCCAAGCAATAGCCTCTCCTAGCAACATGACAAAGCTTATGAGATGAAGCTGTATCATCATCCTTGCCTCCAAGGAGCACTTCTGCTGCCGCTGCTTCAAGACATATCTGTTTGTCCTCTTGGCCGTCCATGGGATAATCAGTAAACTTCCCCAACACCACAGCCCAAAGGCATCAGTTCTTCTGTCATCCTTATTCATTTTTTAAAAAAAAGGAATAGAAAGCTTAGTGGCTTTGAGAGGCAAGGAGATTTGGATGGTGGGCACTGCAGGGTCCTTCTCCTTTCCTTGGGGCCTAGATTCAAAGAAAGAGTCAAAGAGATTCCTGCTGTTCATTAAAGAACCACAATGGCTACCTGTAAACATCTCTTTTTAAACGTTGTTTTTAAAACTGCCAGTATTATTTAAAGATTTATATCATAATCAACTTAATTAAGCATTTTTATTTTTGGCTTCTCAAATAGATCTATTTTGGCTGCAAGTGGATTTTTTTCCTGCAAAAGGTCAGATAATAAATCTTTTCGGCAGGCCGTGCATCTCTAAAAGAACCACTTAACTCTGCCATTGTATCGCAAAAAAGCAGCCATTGGTGATATGTAAATGAATAGATATGGATGGGTTCCAATAAAACTTTATTTGTGGACATTGAAATAGGAATTTCGAATCATTTGCACATGTCACAAAAAACTCTTAAAAAGCGATTTCAAAAATCTGAAAGTCAGTCTTAGTTTGTGGCTTGTGTAAAACATTTGGCGTGCCAGGATTGGCGCTCTGCCAGTCTCTGATCTCATTGGCTGTCTGTAGAGTCAAAGCCAAAGGCTCCCGGGCTTTTTGAAGATGATCTCTGTGCCTTTGTCCCACACAATTCACACACACTGTCTAATAGAGGGGCCAGTTGCTGGTAGATGGAGGAGAACATCATGCTTGGTAAATTGGAAGGCAGTGAGAGAGAGACCCTTGATGAGATGGGTGGACCTGGTGATTGCGCTTAAGCCCAGCTGAGGCTGCGAGGGGGGCCCAGGAGCGGGCAGGATTGCGTTCTGTTGTTCGTGGGTCACTAGGACTTGGAGCCCGCTCAGTGCCCCCTAGTAACAGCTGTGCCATCAACAAAAAAACGTGAGGAAATCCTTTCATTTCTCTTTTATAGCTCCAGCCCACCTTGATTCATAGCCTTTCAACTTTTGAGACACAACTAGAGTCCTTGAGCTATTTTTATTTATTTTTTTAGAATTTTTATTATTGTGTGTACCGTCAAGTCAGATCTGACTGGTACAGGAGGATATTGTCCCTCCTTTTCCAGGAGAGCCTTTGGTGGATTGGAACTGTGCACCTCTGGGATTGCAGTGCAGCTTCTTGCCCCTAGGCCACAGAGCGTGCCGAGCTATTTTTATTGATTGCTTTTGGCCAGAAGTAAAGCGAGGCTGATGATGTGACTTGTGCCACCCTTTGGTCTTAGCGTATCTTGGTGCTGTGGCCAGCAGGTGGCTGCCAGCCAGGGGATTCGGGGCTCGGGGTCTCATGTTCTCTCTCTTCCTCCAGGTCAGTTACTACTTTCCCTTGAAGACCTTGTGGCGGTCTTTTTTTGCGGCCCTGGTGGCGGCCTTCACACTGCGCTCCATCAACCCCTTTGGCAATAGTCGCCTTGTCCTCTTCTATGTGGAGTACCACACCCCCTGGTACATGGCCGAACTCTTCCCCTTCATCTTGCTTGGGGTCTTTGGGGGTTTGTGGGGAACCCTCTTCATCCGCTGTAACATCGCCTGGTGTCGGAGGCGCAAAACCACCAAGCTGGGGAAGTACCCAGTGCTGGAAGTGATCGTGGTCACGGCCATCACCGCCATCATTGCCTACCCCAACCCTTACACACGCCAGAGCACCAGTGAACTAATTTCTGAGCTCTTCAATGACTGCGGGGCTCTTGAATCCTCCCAGCTCTGTGATTACATCAATGACCCCAACATGACCAGGCCTGTAGACGACATTCCCGACCGGCCAGCCGGGGTCGGGGTGTACACAGCCATGTGGCAGCTGGCCTTGGCACTGGTCTTCAAAATCGTCATTACCATATTCACTTTTGGCATGAAGGTAAGTAAAAGGCAAGAGTAGCAGCCTATGCTGCAAAATGAAAGGGAAGCTGGCTGAGATGGAAGGTTGCTTGGGTCTGGTTCTTGAGAGTCTTGGTTTCTTTCATTGTCACAACAAGCCTGTGAAATGGAGACGTGAAACCCCATTGTACCAGTCAGGAAGCAAGGCTTCCACACAAGTTCACCTGCTGGCTGGGTGGTGCCAAGTGGTCGACAGAAGCTAGATTTAGATCAGCACATTCCCCCAAGCCTCAGCTGGCGTCCTAGGGACTGGGTTTAGTACACAGATGTGGACCCCAAAACCACACCAGTCCTGGGAGAGGAGGGGATACGCAGTGCTCCCTGGCTGGGCACCGCAGGGCCCTCGTTTTCTCTGGACAAGCAGTGCCCTGCTTTACCCTGGAGGGCTGTGCAGTGTCCAGGAGCTTAGTCCAAACCACCAGCAGCAGCACAACAGTCCCTTTTCAATTTATATGCTTGAACGCTGTGCTCAGATCAGTGCAGATCAGAACGGCTGCTTTTGGTGCCATGTTCTTTTAAAGCGCCGTAGATATGGGATCTAACTGATGGCAGCAACTTGAAAGATGAGATGGGAAGCTTAGGAGGCAGTGATGTTATGCTCACAGGAGGAACAACTCCGAAAAGGAGTGTGACGGTAGCCACACAACTCCAAGACTGTCACCTGCCTTGCCGAATTGTACATGGAGCACAATTGTTGGTGCATGTTTTGTTAAATAACGTTCTCAAAACAACAACAAAATGAGAAAGAAATCGTTTGAGACATTGTTGGAAAGTGCTTCCTGTAGTGCTTTCTTTATTGAAGGAAGCTGCCGAGGAATCACTGCTGCTTTAACAACTGAGGGGACATTGACGTGATACGGACATGAGCATTTTCAAGGGAACAATTCAGTGGCATCAATAGGTTTACAGGGCTGTGTGGGCCCGGCCTCTTTATCTAGTTGCAGACATTTTCATCACCCCAAACCCCACAGCCATTAGAGTCACTCCACATTTCCTCTGCCCCAGCCCCTGGTCACCACTAATAGGCGTTCTGTCTCTCTGCATTTGCCTATTGTAGATATTTCCTATAAATGAGATCAGACAGTAGTTATCCCGTTGCATCTGGCCTCTTTCATTCGGCATCATGTTTTCAAGGTCCATCCACCCTGCAGAATGCATGGTGCCTCGTTTCTCGTGATAGCTGCCTAACACTTTGCTGGATGCATAAAGCACATTTTGTTTATGTATCTATCAGATGCTGGACATTTAGGTGGTTTCCACATTTTCGAATTGTGCTATTATTTTTTTTCCTCTCTTTACAAATCTTACTCGGGTTGATCATTCATGCAGAGGGCTACACAGCATGGTACATTTCATAAAATCCACACGCTCATGTGCCCCCACTGTGAGCAGAAGCAGAAGGTTATAAGCCCCACTTCCTCCCCCAGAGCCCCATGTTGAGCCATCACTATTGTTTCCTTTTTTTAGTCTGAGGCTCTGTGTGCCTGAGTGTGTGGTGGCCCAAGGCAAACCTGAACATTTGCTCTAAGAACAAGGGCCGGTGGGCTGTATGAACCTGCTGACTCTGCTAGGTCAGCTCCTAGCAAAAGACATTACTTTCTTGTCTGTGGAAGGTTCTGGTGGCAGCTTTTGGAGTCTTGTAGGGAATGTCTTCTTGAACTATAATTTTCTTAAGATCTGCACAGCAAAACACACCAATTCACCAGCCTCTGTGAGTGCAGTTTGGTGACACTGGTTACAGTCTTTGAGCTGTGCCACCATTCTCGGCCTCCTCCCTCAACACCATAAACTCACTGCCTCCCAAGGTCACGTCTGAGCTTTCTAGTTGCTGCTTGAAGTTGATCCCACGTATAATGCCTAATTCTGTATTCCTTTTAAATAGTTCTTTCCTTCGTCTTTTCCAATGCAACCCTCACAGGTAACCTTAGTGAACACAGAGTCAGGTTTGTGCCCTCGCCATCGGATGGGTTGAGCCATCAATAAACTGAAATGGGGGTGGCTCTTGGGCACTGTTCTGAGTCATCCCATAGGGGTTTCCTAGGCTCTAATTTTTATTTGTGCCAATCACCAGACCTTTCTCTGGAGGAGTTTCTTGATGGGTTCGAGCTGCTGACCTTTTGGTTGGCAGCAGAAAGCATAAGCATTGCACTCCCAGAGCTCATTAAAATGTATTGGCAGCCAGCAAAATCTAGGACATGCTATTGCAGAGACCTTTTTGTCGCCCTAGTCTGGTGGTTCTTTGTTGTTCTTTTCTCCCGTCCTCTAAGCTGGCTCTGAAATGTTGAGAGCACGTTTAGGCGAGTAGGCTTTTCTGAGGAGAGTGAGCTGCTCCCTCGTTCCCCCCCTTCCCCACACACAGAGGGCAGTCAGCACATGGGCTAGAATCACCTCAGTGACTCGCCTTAGCAAGCGTCTGGACCATCCCTGTGAGTTCATCTCAGAGCCTCATAGGCCTGCCTTTGCCATTCTCCTGTGGAGACTTGACATTTCCTTTCTAAAGGCCATCTGAATGAAGGTAGAGGGGGGAAATGACGAGTCTCCTGAGTGACAGGCTCGCTCTGAATGGGACCTGCAGTGAGGTTTATTGTCCTTTAATCCACAGTGGGCAAAGAGAGGGGATCAAAGTGTGGCGTGACTTTTCCCCGAGTCAGTCGACATAGCTGGCCCTGCAGCGCGTGTCAGTGTCCCTGGCCCTACTTGCCTGTGTCGGCAAGCTGTACCTCCCGGTGGCAGACTGTGTTTTCTGGGGTGTGGGAAATGGGATGCCTCCTCATGATGCTTTTCTCTCTGTGCCCCCTGGAGATCCCGTCGGGCCTCTTCATCCCCAGCATGGCAGTGGGAGCGATGGCTGGCAGGATGGTAGGCATCGGTGTGGAGCAGCTGGCGTATCACCACCACGACTGGATCATCTTCCGGAACTGGTGCCGCCCTGGTGCTGACTGCGTCACGCCAGGGCTCTATGCGATGGTGGGAGCTGCCGCCTGCCTGGGTATGACTCCACATGGGACAGGACGGGGACTGCCAGGGATGGTGACCAGGGCCAGGTTGGGATGGAGAAAGGGAGGCTACTCCTTCTGGAGCCTGGTCCATTTCAGAGGCCTGGATGGGTGGCATTCTGAACTCTCCTTCGACTCGCTACATGGCGGATTGTCAACGCCATCTGCACTCTCTTCCCCCGTGGCAGGAGGAGTCACCCGGATGACGGTGTCGTTGGTGGTCATCATGTTTGAGTTGACGGGCGGTCTGGAATACATTGTGCCCCTGATGGCGGCTGCCGTGACCAGTAAGTGGGTGGCCGATGCCTTCGGGAAAGAAGGCATCTACGAGGCCCACATCCACCTAAACGGTTACCCATTCCTCGACGTGAAGGACGAGTTCACCCACCGCACGCTGGCCACCGACGTCATGCGGCCTCGGCGCGGGGAGCCGCCGCTGGCCGTGCTCACGCAGGACAGCATGACTGTGGAGGACGTGGAGACGCTCATCAAGGAGACGGACTACAATGGCTTCCCTGTCGTGGTGTCCCGAGACTCTGAGCGCCTCATCGGCTTTGCCCAGAGGAGAGAACTGATCCTCGCCATAAGTGAGTAAATGAGATGACTTTGGAGACAGTGTGGAAAGGATCAATGGTCTTGAAGCCCAGGCTTCTCAAACATTAGTGTCTATTTGTGTCACTGAGGCATCCACTTAAAATGCATGCTCTGCGTCAGGAGACCATGGCGGGGCTGAGACTGCATGAGCATTGAAACTGCTGGCCCACACAGCTCACGGGTGGTCACTGAGCAGGGTCGAAAGCGGAGTCTTCCCCTAGGCATTCCTGTCTGGTCAAATGGCCATCGTGCTGACAGGAACATCTGGGCCCCACCCTGCTTGGAGGGCAGCTGCAGCCTTTCTAGGGAAGGGAAGATGCAGAGGGGCCCCACTGCTCTCAGAGGCCTTCCCCATTGCTACATCCTCTGGCTTTAGCACATAGTTTATGATCACTTCCACCTGGGAGAGGCCTGCTGGGGGCATGGGCATGGCTAGAAGTGAGCCGGTCTAGCTGTTGATTATGAATGAGGTTCAGGTGGGGCATCCCACAAAAGGGCGCTCGGAGAAGCGAGGCCATGGCCCCATCAGCCTTGTAGGGTTAGTGGGAAGTGAGAGGGAGGATTTCACGGGTAAGTCTGGGGGCCCGGGCCTGGCTAGGAGAGTCGCTGGGAGCTCCAGGCAAGACCAGTGAGCCCCTTGGGCTTCTGGGTGGGTCTTGCTCGACCTCCTGATGTTATAGGGATGGGACCTGCATCCCCTGTGAGCCGGAGGCCCCTCACAGGGCTCGTGTGCACTGAAGATTTGACAAGATCTTCCAGAATATTGATGCAGCTTATCGGGGGCCTCGCCTCATGTGATTGCAAAGTGTCCTCCTGTGAACACAGCTGGGCATGTGGCTCTTTCTCCCTGCCTTGTACCACTCGTTGCTTGTTCCTTTGACTTTGCAAAACCTTTAAACTTTTTCAGGAGCCTTTGGTTTGAAGCCACTGGCTGCTGTCTTGTACAAAAGACGTAATCTGCTCCTGTAAAGACTGCTCGAGGTGCGGCTGACCTCCCTCCAGACGCGTGTGGTAGAATGAAGCACTGCCCGATCCCACCCCAGCCTCGCAGTCTCTGCTGTGCTTGGTCCTTCCGGCCGCCGTGGCAGCCCTTTTCATCGAGGGCCTTGTCCTTCCGGCCACTGTGGCAGCCCTTCTCATCGAGGGGCTTGTCCTTCCGGCCACTGTGGCAGCCCTTCTCATCGAGGGCCTTGTCTTTGCTTTACGAACAAGATGGCCTTCTCCAGGGACTAGGCCCTCCTGACAGCAAGTCCAAAGTCTCACCATTCTCCCTTCTCAGGAGCATTCTGATTGTATTCTTCCTGCTGCCAACCCATGGTCTGCCTGTTATTGTTCACCAGCACCAGAGTTTATGTGTGTCAACTCTCCTGTCAGTTATGAGGGTTGGTTTGTGTTGTGTTTTTTTTTAAAAAAAGCTATCTAAGTTAGGGGTGCTGTTAGGAACCTCCATCTCTTCCCCATCTATCAATTGGTGCTTCCAGTTGTCCCAGTGGTGAGAATCTTTGTTTTCTTGATGTTGAGCTTCAATCCACATTGAAGCCTGCTGTCCTTGACCTTCTGCAGCCAATGACTGAGGTCCTCCTCAGTTGCAGCAAGCAAGGTGTGTCATCTGCATAATGTAGGTCGTTGATGACTCTTCCTTCAATTCTGATACCACACTCCTCCTCGTAGAGCCCAGCCTCTCAGATGATCTGTTGCACATTGAAAAGGTAATGGCTGCATCCATGGCATACACCTTTCCTGATTTTGGACCATGCAGAGTTTCCTGCTCTGTTCTGATGACTGCCTCCTGGTTCAAGTAGAGGTTTCACATAAGAAGTATGTTTTTCTCAGAGTCAGCCACAGTTTGTTGTGATCCAAACAGTCAAATGCCTTTGCATAGTCCAACATCAACACTCTTGGTACCAGCAGCCAGGAAATCAGAAGACTAATTGCATTGCATAAATCTGCTGTCAGGGACCTCTCTAGAGTACTGAAGAGAAACGATGTCAGTCTACAGACATTAGGTGTGTGTAATCCAGGCCATGGCCTTCACAGTTACTTGCAATACATCAGAAAGCTGGACAATTAACTAAGGATGAAAGAAGAAGAAATGATGCCTTTGAGCTGTGATGCTGAAGAACAGTATTGAATATACCATGGGCTGCAAGGAGAATAAACAGGTTCATCTCGGAGAGGGTGAAGCCGGGCTGCTCCTTGGAGGCAAGGATTCTGAAGCTTCGTCTGACATACTTTGGACATGTTGCAAGGAGGGACCAGTCCTTGGAGAGGGACGTCATGCTTGGGAGGGTGGAGGGACAGCGCAGGAGGGGAAGACCCTCTACGAGGTGTATTGATTCAGTGACTGGGGTAATAATGGGGGTAGCTGTGTCAGAGATAGTGAGGTTGACTCAGTAGAGCAGAGTTCAAAGCTGTTGTACATAGTGTCGCTGTGAGTTGACGGCACATAACAAGAAGTGGGGTTGGGTTTGTTTTAAAATAACTTAACCAACAGCCTTTAGCAAATTTATTCAGTCTCTCTCTCAAATCTTTTAAGCAAAGGTTGAAATTTAAAAGGAAAAGTGATAAATGTCAAGGCATCCATTACCTATGGTGGCTCCCAGCACACCTGCTAAGAGCGAACTGACTAATTGCACTGCAGCCCATTACTGTAATCAAGTGGGAAGCGGTAATTGTCATCAACCTGGTAGAGAAAAAATTTCAGCTTGGCCACCAGCGTGTTCTAGAAGCTATGTTTGCAATGTCTGGAGGGGCAGCACGCAGGGGAAATCATACCTATGTGCTTTCAATCAGCTGATGATAGTATAGTAGCTCGTGGAAAGGTGGGAAGTTTTCATTCTGAGCCATCGGGAAAGCTGTATTCCTGATCTGTAGGAACAGAAGAATCTCTGAACTCTGGTTTCTGGCTTGTATTTTTGGAAAGATAAGCCTTATCGTGAACCAAGAGAGAAACCGTTAGCAACTAGCCAGTAACTGTCCTGTGCCGAATTCATCTTCAGGGAAATTGGGAGCAAATGGGAAATCTTCAGGATAGTTTGGACAAGAAAAGAATGGAAAAATAGGTAAAAGGAATTTTTCCTTACTCATCATGTTTAAAATTTTAGCAGTTGTTCACATGGAAATGAAAATGCTCCCCCCCCAATCCATCTCTGCAATACCAAACCATAGCAATTGTCTTTGTGAGACAGCAATTAATTAGCACCACCAAGAAATACGAGCCTCTACATCATCACGTGTTAACACATGGAGCATTCAGGACCCTTATTCAAATCTGTGTACAGCGAGACTTGACTTCTCACTGCTTTTTGCTGATACCAGGCTTCCTCTGTTCTCAGCACAGCCAGACCTCTCTTGTCTTGCATTGCGCAGTTACGCCAGTGAGGACCGAGAGTCCGTGGGAAGCCACAGAGTTGATGAAAGGGGTGGAAAGTCAGAGTTACAGGGTGGAGTTAAGTGAACTCCTCCTTTGTGCATCCGGTGGCTGATTTCATGATGGCTCTCCAGCATGTGGAAGATGCTTACTTGCAGAAAGGGGCCTCTTTCCAGGTCAGAAGAAGAGAAGGTCTGCAGGACAGATCTTTAGGCGTGGGCTGAGTGGCTTTTGCTGGGAAGTTCAGTGTCAGAACAGGCCACAGAGAACAGTGGTGTCACTTTGGACTTTCTGCTTGGGATATTAAACCTACAGGCGAAGAATTTTCTCTGTGCCCTCCTGAAGTATAACTTGTCATAAAATAATCGGCCTTTTTCTCCTGTGTCATGTTTATCTTTTGTCTTCCATATCGTCTTAGTACTGGCCACCACGTTGCCTCCACATTAATTGAATTTGTTCTATGGAAGTGTTTTTAGTTGACAGGTTGATAGAACATTCCGTTCTTAAAAAGCATACACCAAAACCAAAGCAGCCACTGCCCTCAAGGCCATTCTGACTCAGGATGACCCTCTGCCGGTTCTCTGAGGCCGTCAATATGGAAGGAGACTGTCCAACTTTTTCTCTTCGGATGGCTGCTAGACTCAAACTACCAACTAACTTTAAAGTTAGCTTGCCAACACATAAAACATAATAACACTATATAAAAAGCTAAGAAAAGGTTTACACAGAGATAGATTAATTCTGGATGGTAACCAAGGATAAGCATAGAGAGATGGGAGTGAAAATTAGTAAACAGATCAACTCAAACTCAACCGTTGCTGTCGAGTGCGCACCAACTTAGCTGAGCCTCCCTCCAGTGGGTTTTCAGAGGCTGTAAATCGCATACAGAGATATGAGGGGATGGTGCATATTAAGGTGGGTGAAGGGAAAAGGAGTGATCAGCCCAATATCACTAAAAGAAAGGGGAGACCCACAGAGGTATCGAAGGATTAGCGGAAATCAGAATTACGTGGAGGGAGCGGGAACAGCACGTTATATCGTAGGTGTTAATGTTAGAGAACAAAATGCATGTGAACGGTGGGATAAAAAACAAATTTGTAAACTTTCACTCAAATAATAATTTTTTTAAAAGCCTAACTACTCTAAAATGGGATTTCTCCACCTCATTACTGTTGTCACCTGGGGTGAGAGAATTCAGTGTGTGTGTATGTGTCCTTGGGTGGGAGGAGGGCCAAAGAGCGCTCTTGTGTAATGTAGGGTGCTGTGTAATGCAGCATCTTTACTCTCCACCCACTAGATGCCAGTAGCAACCCCTTCCTCGAGTACTTAGAACCAAAAATATGTCCAGACAAGGCCAAATGTCCCCTTGGGGCACAGTCACCCCCAATTGTGAATCACTGCACTAAAGCTTATCTGATGCATAATTATTTCCAATCTCTTAAAATTTCTTGGCCTTTCACAATTCATAGTGAAATTCATCCTCCCAGCACTAGTAATTACCCGCTCTACGTCTGATCTGACATTGCCGACATAGTGTTGCTAGAGAGTAGAATGCCAAATTGAGTAACTGCAGTAGACAGCCTCATAATGAACTACGACACTATATCTCAGGTGCTGTAGCCACTGATCCTAATTGTAGTAGAATATATGACAGGCCTCCTATGTAGCTTTAAATGCCGTTTAAGAACTCAAATGTTAAAACATTTAAAACTCTTACTAGTCCTTGCATTTTTACCTATATACACACACAGAACATTAGTTGCTGCCAAGTTGACTCCAACGCATGGCAGCCTCGTATGCAGAATAGAAATGTTCCATGGTGGTGTCAAGGCTCCTGCCTTCCAGAAGCAGACCATTGGGCCTGTCCCCAAGGTGCCCTTGACTGGATTCAAACTTTCAACCTTTCAGATAGTAGCTGAGCACTTAGCTATACCACATACAGGCCTGTTGTTGGAATCCACTGAATCTATTCTGACTTCTAACGACCCCCTCTGACAGAGCTGACTTGCCGCATAGAAATGTCTAGGCTAGGAAGCTCTGGTGGCCTAGTGGCAAGAAGCTGTACTGCAATCCCAGAGGTGCATGGTTTGAATCCACCAGATGCTCTCCTGGAGAAGAAGGGACAGTCTTCTCCTGCACCAATCAGATCCAATTTGATGATACACAACACAAAAATATTAAAATCAGAATGAAATTTTAAAAAAATGAAATGTTTAGGCTGTGATCTTTATGGAGACAGATTGTTGGGTCTTTTCTCCTGAGACACCTCTAAGTGGGTTTGAATCACTGGCTTTTCAGTTAGTAGTTGCGCCTGTCACCGTCTGTCGTAGCAGACTGGGAGTAGTTGGTTCTCTCTAGTGGAGGAGTGCAAAGAACTTACTTTCTGCTTCTACTCACTTAGCTTTTGACTGGTAGACAGCACCCCTACCTCAGAGTTTGAAGCCCACAGATAAGTTTTTGTAGTAGCATTCCAAAATGGCCTCTTTTGTGCAGGTACAACAGTAGTTACTACTCTTTGAGTAGCATGAGACACAACACGGATCTCCACGTCTGGCCCTGTGGCCCTTGCTTGACAGTAACTAGCTCATGAAACGGGCCCTGTTCCACATGACAGAGCAGAGCCAGACATGCTGGGCTTCGGTAGACCTACACAGCCAGACATTCACTCCCTTGGTTAATTTGTGTGTGCATTTGGCAAATACCTGTTTACTGTCTGTGTTGTGCTAGACATTGTGCAGCCTTGAGATTGCTCTGCTGAGGCCAATAGAAGATTGTGATTTCTTTTAACAAGTAGATTGATAGACCACTAAGTTATATCTACTTTTGAAAGGACTAAGTGAATCCATGTGATCAGTTCTGGATTCTAGCGCTTTGTGCCAGCAGATTGTTGAAATAGGTGCAATTTCTGATCTATGGCTTTTCAGAGTAGGAAAATGAGCAAACAAGTGTGTATTGACTCTGCCTTGTGGCCTTTCTACTTAAAAATGGAAGCCTCTTCGTTGTGAAAAGAGATGCACCATGAATATTAGGTAGCATCGACTTTTGAGACCATGTTGTGCACCAGTGTCGTCTGTATCTGTGGTTGAATCGGGTCCCATTTGATGTCACTTGATTTAACCTGACCCACATAATGGGCAGGCATTTGCCCAGCGGGCCCATGGTTCCTTTTTTAAACAGAGCCCCCTTTTCAGACTCACTCTGACCTCAGATGCTGCCAGTTTTCCACTCGACTACTCTCTTGCAATAAATGGCCTTGGAGGAGGCAGTTAGAATTTTATTTTTGAAAGAACAGTATAGGTGAATAGTCATCTTTTAGGAGGGGGAGAAAAAAAGTCTTCTAGAAACCAGAATCCATTTTAAGGCAAGCCTCACTGTACATTTTCCCTTAACCTTTTCCCATGAACCAAAAGAAAGATTAAAATTCCAACAGAAGGAAAATCGCCTTGGAGAAATATCTTGAGACCGGTGGATTTATTTCATGTGTGACTTAAAATAGCTGGGTTTCTAGCACTGCGTTAAGCTGGATTTCTAATGAGTTCCTGTTACCCTACTTTTCCTCGGCTTTCTTTTACATGGCCTTTTCCATGGATAGAAATAGGCTAATTGTTACCATAACAGTTTTACTACTTTTCTTGAGAAATCCACAGAATGGCCCACTTTTGAGAGACAGGAGCCAAGGAAGAGGAGAGGGGGAAGAGGTTTTTCCAAGGTCGTTCCTGGGGTACCCAGAGTCATCTTTGGGACTGAGCTGCATTTCTGGGCTGTGAGCCTTGGCTGCTCTTGTGGGTGCCATGTCGCTGTTGCCATTCCTGGCAGCACTGGGCCACTTAGGAGTTAATGTGTGAAAGTTACATCTTAAAGTCCTTGGGCAGCTACATTGGGTGTCTTGTCAAGCCTCAGGCCGCAGTGAGGTAAGGGAGTCTTAGAAAAGAGCGTGTGGCGGCCCTGGCCATTAGGATGCCTAGGGTCCATGGGGGAGGCAGGGGGTCCATCCTTCAGCCTTTGCAGGAAATGCTCTCTGGTCACAGCAGGAGACCCTGGCACAGCAATAGCTCAAGAGAGATGCTGATTTCACAGCTGTTTGGCTGAAACCTTCATTACGAATGTGCTGTTTCCCCTGTGAACCCCTTTTCTGTGGAATTCTAGAATGCTGGTGGAGGGAAGACACACATGCATGTGTGGGTATGGGTAGGGGGAGTTGCTGGGAAAGGGATTTCCATGAGACTGACTGTCCTATCGATCCCAATCCAGAGAATGCCAGACAGAGGCAGGAGGGCATCGTGAGCAATTCCATCATGTACTTCACTGAGGAGCCCCCCGAGCTACCAGCCAACAGCCCACACCCCCTGAAGCTGCGGCGCATCCTCAACCTCAGCCCCTTCACGGTCACCGACCACACCCCAATGGAGACGGTGGTGGACATCTTCCGGAAACTGGGGCTCCGGCAGTGTCTGGTGACGCGGAGTGGGTGAGTGGCCAGACACGTGTTGATGGATGCTGGGTCGGTGGTGAGGATGATATGGGCCAGCCCATAGGAAGTTCTGGGTTTGCCGAGGGGGCCGTGCTTGACACCATTGTCACTGAGCTGTGAGGATCACATCGGAAGGAGGCGATGGGGAGCCCTGGGCAGGCAGGACAGAGAAGTCCAGTGAGGCCAGGGAACAGGGGAGGCTTGGGGCAAACCCTGCCTGGGCTCATTCTGCAGATGGAATTAAAATGGGCAGAGCCAGAGGGCAGAGCCAGAGCCGGAGACCTTTGTACCTCCCCCAGGGCTCAGACAGGTCCTCTGTTAACAGCCTGATGAAACCACACCTCTTGCTGTGCAGTTGATTCTGACTTGAGGCAATTCTGCAGGACAGAGAGCTTCCCTAGCTGCTCCCCAAGGTTGCACTACCACACCTTTCTTCCAGGTAACAGCTGATGGGTTCATACTGCTGACCCGTCTAATAAGAGCCAAGCTCTTAACTTGTATGCCACTAGTGCTCCTTCAGAGTTGCTCAGTGGGTCTCAAATGCCAGCTTGCCCAATGAAGATTGCTGTACCTCAGCCCAGACTTCCTGACCTCAAGGTCTGGGTGGGCGCCTGAGAATTTGCATTTATAACAGGTTAGGGTGGGTGCTGATGCTATCAGTCTAGGGGTTCCCCTCAGAGAACCCTCATACTGACACTGTCCTTGAACCTGCAGCATTCTGACCCTTAGCCCTGTGACCAGCCAGGTCATCCCTGGCATACAATGCTTTCTCCTTGCCTGCACTGCAACCCCACAAGTCAGTTAATGTGGGACCTTCCCACTAGGGCAGGCAACGGCTCTGAACGCCTGCTCGCACCTCCCACAGCCTCACGAAGCTTCCCTGTGAAGGGCTGGGTGCTGAAATTGGCTCTGAGTGTTTGTCGAGCC
The DNA here is from genome assembly GCF_000299155.1 of Elephantulus edwardii. Classification (NCBI taxonomy): domain Eukaryota; kingdom Metazoa; phylum Chordata; class Mammalia; order Macroscelidea; family Macroscelididae; genus Elephantulus; species Elephantulus edwardii. The sequence goes on from NW_006399865.1 coordinate 2,435,033, forward strand.
AACAAAATCACACTCTCCCTTGCTCTCGTCCTTTAAGCAAACACAGATGCCGATAGGCTGGGGCTGGCCCAGGATCCTTGGCGGCGGCCCTTTCATCTGCTCGGCTTTCAGCCAGGCCAGCCTCCATCAGGCCAAGCTGGGCTTTTAATGGGCCCACCCCCTACCCTCGGGCCAGCCCTGCTAGAGGTGGCTCAGGGCCTGCACTGGCCCAGTGAACCAGCTTTGTCCCGAGGGCTCTGAGGCCACTGGAGACCCCGACCAGGAATCCAGAGAGGTCTTTGTTCCCAGAAGGCCAGGGACAAGAATGTCTCCATGACACTGAGATTGTCCCCGGAGCAGGTCTAAAAAGGACCAGTGAGTGAGAGTGGCTCCCACCAAGTCCTGCTCGGTGGTCCCCAGGAGCGTGGGCTGCGCAGCTGGCTCAGAAAAGCCCCACTGCACATGTCAGAACTGTTCCTGGTCAGAGATTTGGCCGTTTAAAATTCACTGGACTTGCTTGAACTGCTACCCGAAGGGGTTGGAGTTCAAACACTTGATTTAAATCAAATGGAATATTTCACACCACTAATGAACCCTGCTGGATTTGATGTCGCCTCCTCTGGGTTGAGGTTCAGCTTGCCTCTGTGATAGTTACTGTTGTCAACCAGGGCACAATTTATGCAGCAACTGAAGGCAGTACCTGAATTCTGTATCCCCTGTGCTGTCCTGACCAGTATAACCTTCAGACATCACAGCTGGGCAGCATGAAGAGCAGCTTCCTGACTGCTCTAAGCACATGGCTAATCTTTGGATACTGTCTCCAAAGCACTGTCTGGAGACGTTTCTGGTTGCCACAGCTCTAAGGATGCTACTGGCAATTAGTGGGTAGAGACCAGGGATGTTGCTCGACGTCCTCCAGTGCACTCAGGATGGCCCCCACGACAGACAGTGACTACTGGGTAGAGACCAGGGACACTGCTCCATCCTCCAGCGCACAGGGCAGGCGCTGCCACCGAGGGCCTGTGGATGGAGACATCCGGTAGTCGGTGATCTGATGCTGAGTGCCATTCGAGCTGGGGCTCAGTGCCCCTGCAGCACCCTCTATGGAGGGTGGAGGGTGGAAATCATTTTGCTGCTACTGCAAAGGAAGGGGATTCAGGAGAGTCTCAAGTGACCGTAAAGAGAGGCACTTCCATGTGACGTGTGGTCTCTCCTTATGTCACTGCTCCATTGATTAACTCAAACCGTTGCAGCCAGAATGGATTTCTGATCTAGTCTGGATTTCTCAGACCTCCAAAGCAAGCCTCTTTTCCTTAACTGGGACTTCAAGTCCAGAGTGCCTTATGGACTCTTCTAAAGAGCCAGGGGCTTCTAGAAACTACTGCAATCCCCAAAGAGTCAAAACTAGTTGACATCATATTTGGTCTAGTAGGGGATCGGCCAGGTTGATTGAAAACTCCGAATGAGCTGGATTGATGGAGTCCCACAACAGTGGCCCCAGACATCCATCCCAATGATCTTGAAAAGGGCACAATTTCCACAAAGTGCGGGTTTGCCACGAGCCACAGCTGACTTGACAATGGTGAACAGCAGTGTCCAGGGTGAAGCCGCCGATTTGCCTCCTACCCCGCGTCCTTTGCTTGGGTCTGATGACGACCTAAAACGACAGACAGCTCATTGCCATCCAGTCCAAACTGACTCGTAGGGGACCGTCAGCGGATGGGACTCGTATGGCTGCTACTGCGGTGGCTTGTCAGGCGGTCCACGGCAAGAGAGGAGATGGCCCGTCTTTCTCCCGGGGACAGCACTTGGTAAACTGATGTAGTAGTGGGGCTTCTCTCCTCCCCAAGAAGTTGTTCATCTCTGTTTCCCTCAGCTCTCCATTCTGCCCAGGGGGCTTGACTTGTTCAAGCGAGTAGTCAATTACTTATTTAGCAGAATCCTAGGTGAAGCGAGGACTGCTGGGAATGGTTATGCAGATGTGGAATACAAACCCACTCTGTATTTGTAGTAAACGGTGCTCTGTAGAGGTGTGCACTCTGACTCCTAGTGACCCTGTGAACAGTGGCTCTGACCCCTGCGCTATCCTGCACCATCCTCATAGTCTCTGATATACATGAGCCCATTGCCACCGTCACCGTGTCACTCCAGCTGCTTGAGGGACGTCTTATGCTGACCACCTTTCCCAGCATGGTGTCCTTTCCCAAGAATTGGCTCTTTGTAACAACACACCCAAAATCTACGAGACTAAGCTTCGCCATCCTCACTTCTAAGGAGCACCCTGGTTGCACTTTTTCCAAAACAGCCTTGTTTGTTATTTTGTTAGTCCATATAGTCCATAGGATGGTCAGAGTTCTTCCTTGGTACCACAGCTGAAAGGCATCAATTCTTCTTCGGTCGTCCTTCGTCATTGCCCAACTTTCAGATGCATAGCAAGTAATTGAAAAGACCATGGCTTGAATCGAGTACACCTTAGTCCTTAAACTGATAATCATTGCACGTTAGCACTATGGAGAGGCCCTTGACAGTAGATGTTCCCAATGCAACACATCTATTGCTGGAACCAAACATGTTGATTGTGGATCTAAGCAAGCTGAAATTACTGACAGCTTCAGTCTTTTCTCCATCTATCATGATGTTGCCTCTTGACTCTCTGGTGAGGATTTTTGTTTTCTTAATGTTGAGATGTAATCTATATATATTGAAGGCTTTAATCTCTGATCTTCTTCAGCAAGTGTTTCAAGTGTTTCACCAAACCATATAGAAGAGATGGTCCTATTACCTGACCTTGATAAGTAGCATTGTTTTTGTAAATTGAAAGTAACAGTTTTGGTAGAGGAGGTCATTTACATAAAAGATTGGAGAGCAATGCCAGAGTACTAGTTATAAAGAATTAAATATGGAACTTTTTCTTACCTTAAAATGTTTTTTTCTTAGAATTTCTCAACTTTGGTCAAGCTTGGACAACAGTTTTCATAGGCTCTTTTAAAATAAACCATAGTCTGAAAATTCTCTTTAAGAGTATTTTCGTCTTTGTAGGCTGATCATGGCAACAATCAAGCTAGTGATCTCAGTGGCTTAAAGCCATAAAGCTTTGTTTCTTGCTCACGTCAGAGGTGATAAAGCTTTGTGTCACATACTTTGGGCCTGTTGCTAGGAAAGGCTCTTTGAAGAGGAACATCATGCTTGGAAAGGTGGAGGGTCGGTGGAGGAGAGGAAGACCCTTCGACAGATGGACTGACACAGTAGGTGCAGCACTGGGCTCGAGCGTGTCAGAGACGAGGACGGCACAGGACAGGACAGGGTTCAAAACTGTTGTTCTAGGGTTGCTGTGGGTGGTCCTTGACTCAGTGGCACCTGACACCAACTCCCGTTGCATCAGGGGTAGGCACCGCTCAGGGACATAGCTCTTTACATCTGCAGACTCCTCAGGCCATTTTCTGTGACCTCAGAATCCTTCATTGGCTGGCAACTGAGAAGAGTCAGAATGTGGAGCAGTTCAGAGGGACTTGGGAGTAGTAGTCTACATCTTCTACCTACAGACCGTTGATCAGAGCTCATTTATTTGGTCACCCACAAGACTCCACTCAACTTGCTGTCGAGTCGACTGAATTGCTTTCTCTTACAGAAGGAGGCTGTACATTGCCTGGGAGGACATTGCCCTTCTTTTTCTGTAGATTTGGACGGACTGACTTTGGGTTGGCAATGCAGGACCCTACTCACTTGGCCACCAGCGCTCCCCTCAACCAAAAGGTGGGGGGTGGGGTGAGAAATGCTGTCCACCTGTGTGCCCAGGAGGAAAAGGCACAGGGTTTTAGAAAAAGGCACGAGTCAGTACTACAAGGGGTGACCTCTTTGTTTTCTCTCCGCCCCCTCTTTTCTTTTGCAGACGACTTCTTGGCATCATCACGAAAAAGGATGTTCTGAGACATATGGCCCAGATGGCAAACCAGGACCCTGAATCCATCATGTTTAATTAGCAACACGGTGGCAATTATTTCTAGAAAAACACAGCAACAGTATAATTTTTAACGAAATAAACAAAAGATCCCTTATTATCCAAATGGAAGATCCTGCACTAAGGTCGTGAAAACAGCAGCTTTGGTCGGAAGGAGAGGGAGACGGATGAAACCTTTTTTTTTGCTTCTTAAATACACATCAATGAGTAGGCAATTCTATAGCTTTAACCCCTTTTGAGTTTCCAGCTGTGGATCTTAATGAGTTTACTAATGCTGTGGGGCATGCGGGTGGGTGTAAATGATGTGGTTTGTGTGAGGACACTGAGCACAGATGCCGGCTGGAGAAACCTTCCCCCCACCTGCTCAAGGCTGATATTTGTCACTTAGGAACACGTGTGAAGCTTTGAGTCCAAAAAACAAAGGGGTCTCGGCGTGTGAGCGTCCTTATTTATTAATTCCTGAAGTTCTGCTGCTATGTTACTGAATGATACGGAAGACATTTGCATTGACCTTGTTGGAAAGGAAAAGACATTAAATTTGAACGTAGTGAAAGCCACACATACACAAACAGGTCCCCTCCTGACATTCCATTTCTTGCTTTTGTTCTTGGCTTACTCTTTTGTTCCTGCGTCGAGTTCTGAACCAATGCCAGTGTCGCCGGTGCAGTGAGCATGAGGAAACGCTATGTCTCTGCACGAGCAGAATCTTGGGAGACTGCATGCTGAACTAGCGTACCTTCACTGCTGCGCTGTGCTTCCTCCGGTACGAAGGGACACTTTGTTGTTTTAAAGGTACACGTTCCTGACCACTGATTTGCAAACCCTTGGCATTTGTCTCATTTATCTCTTGCTGTTTCTCAGTCTAGCATTTTCCGAGGGCAGTAGCCGAGATGCTCCCAGCTTGCCATAAGCACACTTTAATTTTCAAGGAGAGAACTCAGAAGTGGAAACAGGCTACTCAGTGTTATTACTTATTTTTCCTCCTTGGTCTCACCACATACGGCTGCAGAAGGGGTGAGGCGTACATGCACTCAGTAGGAACTCCTCCAAATGGATTGGAGAGAAATACTAAATTGATTCTAAATCAGTTCCATTCTCTTCTCTGTGGGATGCAAAACACCCAGCTTTAATGTGGAAGCGTGTACTTTCATACCAGCAATCAAAGCACACAAGGACAGCATTACCTCTTAGACGGCCCTTTAAGCATCAGGCATCTCTGCGTTTGAATTGAATGCCGTTTATTCTTCTAGTCAGAACTTCTGTCTTTCTATGAAAAGCAATTCAGTAAAATTTTCGGTCCAGTGTAGAGTGATTATCAGAAGGTTTATTCCATTTACCCTTTTTTTGTGTCTCTCTTGTGTTGAATCATCCTCATCCTTTTCAGTCTCATTGTCACTGATATATGTGGGGTCGCCATGTGTTGAAGTCAACCTGATGACAACTGGTGGTTGGTCGTGGTGGTCATTAGATATTGATGTATTAGGTGTGCATTTGGCTGTACATAACGAGACCTAGGGGATGGACTCTCCAGAATGATCTCAGTATAATCCCGGAACCAGATTGTAGGTTTGGTTTTTTGATTGTTTGTTTGTTTGTTTGTTTCAGATTGTTTTCCTATTTCTTTTTCATCATTCTCACCCTTTGCTCTCTGACATGATGGCTGTTGCAAGCCTGTTGCCTCATAGTTGCATAATTGCTCCTGCACCTCCAGCTATCATGTCTGCTTTCTAAGCAGGAAGAGGGAAATAACGGTCTATTATCGAGAAAACCCACTGGCTAAAATTCTATCACATGGTTTCCCCTAGCTGCATGTAAGTCTCAGAAAGGTGTTTTTGGTTTTGATACATGATTCTGAACATCGCTTCTTACTTTGCTTCTCTGGCTCAATCCTCTATTCAACTTTTAACCTGTCACGCAACATTTCTCTCTGGTTCAACACAGAACTCATAGTCACCATCCATTGCCTCTATCATCTTAGCTGTAGTAAAATTTTTCTTTTTCAATAAAACCTTAGCTACAGGTGGGGTCCCATGAAACTTCTTGTCAATGGAACAAAATTACTGATAGATTCTCTGGGCTAACACATTTTGTTAGATCATGCTGATTAACTGGAAAACTTTCTACAATTCATTGACTCCATAAAAACATTATCAACTAGCAACTTGTATGTGCACATATCCAGTCATTTTATCTTTGGTCCTGGACTAGGATGAAATCTGTTGCCTAGATTCCAGCACATATGTGTTGTGTTGGCTTGTTACTAGAGTTCCCACAAGAATATTTGCAAACTATCTCAAGGTGGTGCATTATCTGTTGTACTGCTAGCTGTAAGGTGAACAGTTCAAACCCACCAGCTGCTTTATGAGAGAAAGATGGGCAATCTCTGTCCATAAATATCTTCAGCCTTGGAAACCCAGGATAGGGTCGCCATGGGTCAGGCAGGCTCCACGGCAGTGAGTTTGGGGTTTTGGTTTCTTTCTGTCTCTGCAGTGTTTTGGAAGTCTCGAAAGCAGTTGCGAGAGTTTCCTGACTTCAGTGACCTGGGCTTGTCTTTCACCAGCGGGACGGCCTCACGCTCTCTGTAGAGGCTGGGATCACGTAGGTGGTGGAGTCTGCAGTGGGACTACATAGTGACCTGCCTTCCTCAGCCATGTGGCTCTCAGGGTCTCGGGCGCACTCCATGGGAACAAACTGCTACTCCTTGCCACACTTTTTCCAGAGTGCTGAGGTTGGGTTGTGAGGGCATGAGCAGATCCAAAATGTGGCAGTTCAGTCCATTTCCCTGGTGGTCTGATGAACCACCTGAGGAAAGCAGTGGCAAGCCTGCGGAGGAAGCAGCTTTCTGAATGACGTTTTCTGTCAGAACCAAAGGTTTAGGCATTTGTAGAGCTTTGGGGGCTCTTTCTAAATGTTTGTTTTTTGTGTTTTTTTTTAACATAGGGAAACCAAAACCACATAAACTAAGTGAAGAAGAAACTGTAGTTAGGCACATGAACCCATTTCTTGCCTGCCTTCTCAGGAAGGAGTTGTGGACACCAAATAAAGGCAACCTGAATTGGAATTTGAGACGTGTGGCTGACTTCTGGGGCTTTGTATTGTTGGGGTTTGTTTTTGTTGTTTGGGGGGTTTTAGCGTATTCCAGGGAATACAAATGTGTGTTATGCACATGGCTTTTAAAGAATAGTAAATGCACGAAAGTAAATAAGTTTCTAGTCATTGTTTGCTGTTGAATGAGACACTCTCCAAGTTCCCTGTTCCATATTTCCCAAAAACCATTCAAAGGAGAAGACAAGGAAATAGATACATTTGGTCCTTAATAAGTTACAGATACTGAAATGTTTAGAGCCCTTTGTTTCACTTTGGTGAGAAGTAGTTACTTTAAATTATTAACATATGCAAATTCTGCCCAGAATTCTTTATCATAGGCTGAGCTGGAGAAGCTGAGCTGGAAGAGAAGGAGGATACTTGGGTGACCGGGAGATTGTGCTATTATTATGCCTCATTTTAATTAAGTGGGGCCAATGTTTTATCAGACTGGGCTTCAAACCTTTGTGGTAATTCAGATAATTTACACGAAGGGGCTTGTATATCTCATGTGGGAAACACTAACCAGATCCCAGGGTTATTGTTTTTTGTATTTTTTTTAATTGGTACTGTATTATTAACACTTTATTTGCCATCCTAGGAATACAGTGGGAGATTGGAGTTGGGATGACACCCAGCATGTGTCTTTCAGAAACAAATTTGATGCTGGAACAATATCGTCACAGCACCATGCAGGGATTGGTGGTGGTGTTTTTAAAGGGTAACACTTTGTAGTTGTGTGCTGTTTATTACAAATTAAATGTTTGAACTCTTTTTTTTTTTTTAATGAAACAAGCATAGATGCCTCAGTGTGCCTGCTTTAAACTGAAGAGTGATTTCGCAGCACTCATCTACCGCTAGCACCTCTGAGGTCTGACCCTGGTGTCTTGGTGGTGGTATCTGGTGATGTTAAAGACCATCCTTAAGATCGTTACCCAAGATTGAAATGCTCTGTTGCTCAGCTTTAAAATCCCTTGTTCTCAACCATAGTGGGAAATGGTCAGGTGAAAATTCTGACTGGGATACTAAATTTTCAAAAGTGGAGTAAGACCAGTCTGTCTCTCCTGTGTACCAAGGCTGGCAGCGTAAACTTGGTCCATATCTATTCACCTAGTGGGTAACGAGTTGTGCTGCCAGCCCATAAGCAGGTAGATCAAATCCACCAGTGGTAGAAAGAGGACAATCTCTTGTGAAATTTACAAGAGATTGTAAAACCTGTTGGATGGTCAGATATGAGTAGATTCCAACTCCACAGCATGTAACAATTCTTTCTGAGTCCTTCTGAGATAGTAACTGCTTGGATGTTTTTAAAGTTGATATTATATTTCAGTGTATTTACAAGTCCCACCCATCAAAAAAAAATCAATAGAAATTGGCTTAGCTGATTACTTTTCTTTCCAATTCTTCATGCAAGAATTTCTCCAACAAAATAACAAACAAAATCCTAGATCACTCAAGGGAGGTCAACAGACTTCTCAACTGATGCCAAATGAATGGGGAAATTATTAGTCGAGAAAGAGTCTGTGTAACTGTGCTTAGGTAGACTTTCTGAACATGAGGCACACATGTTCACAAAATACAAGAAGCTTGCTGAGTTTCAGACCATGTAAAAACCCAACACCTTCCGCAGCTCCAGATGGAAGAGGGGGAAAAAAAAATTCTCCCTAGCATGGTGTTAAACGTAGAACTAGGTCTCATTAAGGAAAACTTGTGAAAGAATAGTGTTTTGTGGGCCTTGGTTATTTCTCTTGAACATGAGGCAGTTAAAAGTCAGAGTGGGAGAGTGAACAAGCCGTGATTTGTCTGAAAGGGGCCAGTCCGTCAGTTTTAATCCTGGGGGCTTAGCTAGAGGTAGTCGGAATGGCCTCCAAGTGAAGCATCTGTGTGGTACCCACTGCTTCCGGGGCTTTCGGAGAGTTGAGACGGGGCCAGACACGTCCACGTCCACCTGGCTCAGCAGGCTGAGCGGTGCGGACTCTGGCGTGCCTTTTGTTCGCCTCTCCTCCAGTTCATTGGTGGTTAATTGGCTAGAAAGAAGCTCCCATATGTGAAGGCAGATAGGGGGCGTCTCCTTTTGGCAGTCTTTAAAAAAAAAAAACCAAACCAAGAGAGAAAAATTTATTTTTTTTCCCCCTGAATGAGCAATAAGCAAAAGCACCTTGTGGGCTCTTCCAAACCCCTTTAGCCAGTATCTGGCTCCCAGGATGAAGGCAGCACTCTGGGTGATTCCTGACATTGTTCAGGGACACATACTTCCAAGATTAGGTGGCCTGCCTCAATCCAAACAGATTCGGTCAGAGAAATTGAAAACACATCCATAAACTCCCATCACACAGGCTGCCTAACAGGCTAGGTCTAGGGGCGACGCTTTCTGGCTGGACATTACTTCCTTCCACGGGGGCTTCATGTCCTTTCTCACACGGACACACACACAGCCAATCCAGGGAGGCTTGCACCTGTTCTTCCACGGGGTGCCATGTCCTCCCTCTCTGTCTCTGTCTCTCCCTCACACACAGCGCCAATCCCTGGCTTACACCTGTTCCTAGCAACTGCTAACCAAACAAGAATTGTTCTTAGGATGAGCAGGATTCTTTTTTGAACTTTCGCAACCTGCAGCTCACCCCTAGAAAGACCAGGAATGGGGAGGGTAGTGGACCTGTCAGCCGTGGGGTTTACCTTGGCTGAGTTTTGGAAGCTGATAGCCAGACATTTCTTCCTAATGCATTTTAGCCTGGAAGTTCTGTGCAAAGTTCTCCCCAGCATCCTAGTCACACACAAGCCTCTACTGACAGATGGGTGGTGGGTGGGCATGGAGCACAAGGAATTGAACCAGTGTTCATTTCTGTGTAAGATAAGGATTCTATCACCCAACCTCCCATTTCCAGTCGTTTTAGATGCTTATTAAAGAACTGTGCAGTAATAGCAGATCTGCATGCTTCAAGGGGGAGTTGTAAAATGGTTAAAGCACTCAACTGCTGACTGGAAGGTTATTGGATTGAACCCCCCAGCTGCCCCTCGGGAGCTGTGGCAGTCCGTGTCCACGAAGCTTTGCAGTCTCGTACACACTTTGCTTTGTCCTGTCGGGTGCCTCTGAGTTGGCATTGACTCAATAGTAATGTTTTTCTTTTTTATAAAAAAAATGTTTGAGAGTGTAGTATTTTCTCAGGCTACTGCTCTAGCTGGTGTCCTCTGAAAAGGGCAGCTTGGCAGTTAATGCTATTGGGAAGGGCCCTGTCTTGGGGATCTGGAGGCCAGTGCAGGAGAGAGTGAAAGAACAGGGGTTTCTTGTCAGAGTCTCTCGCTGAGCGACCACTCACTGAACAACCTCGGGGGAGTGGTGGGGCTGGAGTGGACTTGTCACTCCTCTGGAAAGCAGAAGTCTGGTGAACTTCAGGCAAACTTCTCCAGGCCAGTTGGAGAAGCAGAGCCTGATGTGGCAAGGGTCTAAGTGAGATGTTCCCCCAAATTCACTTCTAACCCCCAAAGCTAAGATTCTCTAAGATACTCGTTCTGCTAGAGTAAGATGATGGTGTGCCTACATTGGTGGGGCCACTGCGAACACGTGGTGCAGACACGTGGCGTGAGGTCTCTCAGGCTTCTAAACGGCCCCGGTGACAAGTGTTTCTGCACGATGCTGTGTCAGGGTTTCTCGACACCACTGCTGTGTGCATCACGGTGATTATCGGTGCTGGGGTCATCCTGTGCACCCCTGGCCTCCACTCGCTAGGTGCCAGGCCACCTCTCCCCCTCACTGTGCTGACAGGAAGTGTCTCCACATGCTGTCCTGTGTACCCTTGTCTGGAGGAGCAGAGCCATTTGCAAAGCAGAGAGAAAGGACTATTCTTCGGTGTCACTTTGGTGAGTTTTTCATAAAGTTGGGTGAAAAGCCCTTATGTTAGGCAGAAATGAGGATGTAGCTGTGTGGATGGCTAGGGTTCCCTGGGGGCTTTGCCCAGAGGGCAAAAATTTAAGGAGAAGGGGGTGCCTTTGCCTCTTTCCAGAACCTAATATGGGGTTCAGAAAGAGTGCAGTTGTCGCCTGTGCACATAAATCTTTCCAACTGGTGATTTAGAAGCAACTGACTTTTTACCATCTGTCTGATCTTCTCTGTCATCCTTGTGTTGTCTCACACACACACACACACACACACACACACACATATGAATATAAACCACTCTTTGTTACATCTCACTAGGAAGATTCTCAAATGCTTTTTGAAGTTAACTTGGATCTTTTTTGTGTTTCTTTTTTAGAAGCCTGTCACAGGGTTTGGCAAACTGTGGCCTGTTGTTGTAAATAAAGCTTTATTGGCATATAGTGACATCTATTTGCTTACTGTTTGTGACTGAGGCAGACTAGGAAGAAAGGCCTGGTCAGGTACTTCTGAAAAATCCGCTGACGAAAATCATGCCGATCACAATGGTCTGACCCACAACACGTCACCCCAGGCCAGGTTCTGTTTCACAAGGGTCGCCATCACTCGTAAGCCATTGACAATAATAATGGTTGTGTTTGATACAGTGACAGGCTTGGGTAGTTGTGAGAGACACTGAATGGTTCACAAAGCTGAAAGTATTATGTGGCCCTTTTCAGAAAGAGTACTGAGAGTAAATTAGGACCACGAAACCATTGAAGAGCCACAAAGAGCAGTTTCACTTTCTTCCCTCCGCTGGACGGGAAAGAAGAGTTCTTTTTTTGGTTCTTTTCCCCAAGGCAGAAACAAGGTGAATTATGGGCTGGTGGCTTCAGTGGAACTTGTTAAATCCTTTTCTATCCTCCAGATTTCTGCAGTAGCTTAAATTGTACCAGGAATAACTGTCCTGACTTTGATATTTAAAGGCATTGATGATTGATATTGAAATTGTATTGTCTGTGAGTGTAGTTACTATTGGATGAAATTTTGTTAACAAAAGGATCTCAAACATTTTTTAAAAACATTTCTTCCTTTCAACAGTCCCATGAGATTAAAAAAACCCCAACAACCCAAAACCCAAGCTGATTCTCAAGGAGACTAAAACAGAATAACCTATGAATCGTTTCCCCCCCCCCCATGAATCTTTTATGAAGACACCGATGGATTCCCTGAGTCTGGCTTCTAGATTTTGATTTCCTAGATTGGGGTGGGGTCGGGCATCAACTGTTTGGAAAACTTACTGGGTGATTCCAGTGTGCAGTCCAGACTGACAACCTCAGAGCTCCAGGGACACCCCAATTTGGTGGAGCGAGGTGGGCGGGCTGGAGTTCTTGGTGACCTCAAGTCCAGAAACCCGTTTTCCTGCAACATTACAATCCACCCAACCCCAAAGTCATCTTCCAAATGTCCACGTACCAGCTGCCAACTAGAGAAGAAAAGCAGAGGGGGCCTCCCCCTGACTGACACATGAAAATGTGCTGCTCAAAGTGTGGTTTCCCACACCCACAGCTTCATCTAATAAACACAGCCGTTTGTTAGACATGTAGATCCCATCATGGGCCTAGTGAAGGAGAAGGTCCACTTGTGCTTGAGAATCTGAAAGAAGACAGGTATGTTTCAACGGAGAGAAGATGCTCAAAACAGGAGCCACGCCCCCATTCTGCACCAGGAACCAGGTGAGTGTGGGAAATTTGCCCTGGGTAGAGGGTTGGAGAACCATGGGCTCCTAGGCAAGTGAGAAGGCAGTCATGCCAAGGAAGGAGACAGTCTTGCGTTGGAGACCTGTGAGGAACATCTGCTTACTTCATTTTACTTGTGCTGTTTGGAAGGTACTAGAAAGATCCTTGCATTTCTTTGCTGGCAAGTCAAAGGATTTTAGTTTTTTTCTTTCGGTTTTAAAAAATCCCCCCCCCCAATTAAGTACTTTGCAGAGATGCACATTCTTGTGTGATTAAATGCACCCCCTTCTGCTTGGAGCCAAAGTCACATTCTTTGCTTGACGTCAGCCCAGGTGCTCCCTGTTAATTGCATTTTGTATTCAACTGGGCAGCCATCCCCTTCCCAGAGTGAGTGGGCTGGCCGTTAAGCGCTGCCGCACTTTGGCCTCTGCACCTGGGACTTCAAAGGCCCCAGAAGCCAGATTGTAACCTGAGCTCCCAACTGTCCCTAAGAGAGGCAACCCCATGGGCATGGAGCCTGAAGGCAGAGGAACACCCTAGTGCACAAGAGGGTGAAAGAACTCTGTCCTGCCCTGGCCCTGGCCCTGACCCTCCCTCACCAAAGCAATGGCACTTCCAAGTGCTTTGTCACCGCACCAAGGCCACGTAGCTGGCTGCTCTGGGCTCATTCGGACAGATGTGCATGTCCTGGGAAGGAAGGTTCAAGCAAATGTTCCTGCGCCAGCTGCCAACTGGAGAAGAAAAGCAGAGGGGGACTCGCACTGACTGACATGTGAAAGTATAAACAGTGATCACAGGCCCTGAGAAGGGTTGCTGGGGTGTGAGACCGCATCGTCTGATTTGGGCTTTGTTTTTGCAATTGCTAGACTGACTGCAGAGCACATGGTGTCTCCCAGACGTGTGCGGGGCATTTCAGGGCCGCGCTTGGACACTGAGGTGGTGCTCGGAGTTAGCAAGAGCAGGGCCAGCTTTGAACAGTAGCTGGAGTTTTCAGAGCCCAACCCAGGGAAGTAGATGGACTAGCTTGTGGGTTTACTGCATTTGTCATAAGCCTTACCTAATCTAGAGCATTGATTCCCAAAGTGGGAGTTAAAAGTGAATTACTGCATTGACTTTCTTGGTCAGAAACATGAGCTTCTCGAGGTAAAGGTCATTGTTGCAATCACTGTCAACTCATCTCTTTTTTTTAATAAGAAAATTTTTATTTTATCCTGGTTTACTTACAAAGTTGGTATATATTATTTTTCACACTGGATCTTTCCCCTTTACCCATCCCTCCCTCTACCCATAAAATTGTGTGACTCTATGATTACCCCCTGCGTATCCTCACCCCTCTGCTCCTCCCTTCCCCCTTGAATCCTCATACATGTTTTATTATCTATTTCTATAATACTGGTCCTATACAGTATTTGTCCTTACAACATTGAGTTAGTTCACTTAGCAGAATGCTCTCCAGTCCCTCGCAAGTTAGGTAGTAGTTTAGAAAATCATTGCCCCTGTGTCCTGGGTAGTATTCCATCATGTGAATATACCATAATTTCTCAATCCATTCTATGGTCTAGGGCATCAGGACTGTTTCCATGTTCTTGCTCTGGTGAATAACGCTGCCATGGACATTGGTGTACACGTCTCTGTGCCTCTGTGCTCATTCTCTCGGGATATATTCCAAGCAGTGGAATAGCTGGGTCATATGGAATTTCTATGTTCAGCTTTCTGAGGAAACACCAAACTGCCTTCCAGAGTGATTGTACCATTTTACAATCCCACAAACAATGTATAAGAGTTCCCATCTCGCCACATCCTCTCCAACATTTATTACTTGTTGTCCTGTTAAACTTTGCCACTGTCGCTGGGATGAGATGGTATCATTGTGATTTTGATTTGCATCTCTCTTCTTGCCAGTAATTTGGAGCATTTCTTCCTGTGTCTGTTGGCCATCTGAATATCTTCCTCTGAAAATTCTTTCCATGTCCTTTGCCCATTTTGTAATTGTGTGATGAGTCTTTTCCTTGGGGAGGCCCAGGAGTATTCTGTAAACTATTGATATGAGACCCTTGTCTGAGATGACATTGCCAGATGTCTTAGCTAGTGAGTAGGCTTTCTTTTCACCCTATTGGCAAAAGGTTTTGATGCACACAGGGACTTAATCTTTAGAATGTCCCAGTCATCAGTTTTATCCTCTTCAGATTCTGCATTTCTGGCTGTATTTGGCAGTCTCTTTATACAGTAGACTAGGCCCTCTAAGCTTGATCCCAGTTTGTCTCTTATGAACTTCATGGGTTTGGGCTTTACTGCTAGGTCTCTGATCCACCTTGAGTTTATTTTTGTGTATGGTGTGAGATGTGGATCCTGTTTCAGCTTCCTGCAGGTAGCAGTCTAGTTTTGCCAGCACCATTTGTTGAAGAGGTTGCCATTTCCCCATTTGCTAGGTTTTATTTTCTTGTTGATTATCAGTTGACTATAGATAGCTCAGTCTATTTCTGGTGTTTTTATCCTGCCCCACTGGTATGCCTGTCATTGTACCAATACCCTGCTGTTTTGGTTACTACCACTGAAACGGTAGGTTTTGAGGTCAGGGCATGCTATGTCTCCCACTTCATTTTTTATTTTCAGAAGGGCTTTGCTATTTCAGGGTCTCTTGTCTCTCCAAATAAACTTTTCACCTCATCTTATCAGGGGTCTTTCTCTTTTCACTGACCCTCTACCTGGTTGGTTGTCCTTCTCCAGGGTCTGGTCTCTCCTGACAACATGCTCCAAGTATACAAGACATTTCCAAGGTGTCTACACTTTTTTCAATACAGATTTGTTTGTTCTGGCAGTCTTTGCCAATGCCACAGTTCAAAAGCATCAGTTCTTTGGTCTTCCTTATTTTGTGTCACTTTGACATGCATACGTATTAATGGACAAAATCATGGCTTTGGTCAGGCACATTTTAGTCTTCAAAATAAGGAACTTAGCACTTTAAAGAGATCCTTTATGACAGATATACCCAATGTAATGCGTTGTTTATGGATTACTGCTCCCGTGGGTGTTGGTTTTGGATCCTAGTAAAAAGAAATCCTTGACATCTTCAGTCTTGGCTCTATTTATCATGATGTTGCTTATTGGTCCACTTGTGAGAATTTTTGTTTTCCTGATATTGAGATGTAATCCATTCCGAAGGCTGTAGTGTTTGATCTTAACCAGTAAGCTCTAGAATCCAGTATGTTTTTGAAGATATGTATCTTCAACAACTTCTAGTGATTGTGTACACACACACAGAGACACAATCACTAGAAAAGATAATCATGTTAGAGGTTCAACACAAATGAAGAAAACTCAATGAGATCAAACCACGGATCACAAGATGGTGCTAGACAGGACTGCATTTGTTCTTTTGTCCGTAAGGTCACCATGAGTTGAAATCAACAGCTAGCAGTAACAACAATTATATATACATATGTTGTTGTTGTTATTGTGTGCTGGCAAGTTGGAACCGACCCATAGCTGACCCTCTGGAGGGTTTTCAGAGGTGGTTAAACACCCAGGAGGAGATTGCCCATCCTTCGCCTGCAGAACAGCTGGTGACCTCAGACAGCATGCCTTTGGGATAGCAGTGAAACTTCTTGCCACTAGGCCAGAGCTCCCTGATCTATACATATATAAAATTAACTTTCTGTAATTATATAATTTCTTAGTTTTGTTTGTTGTGGCAAGATATCGATTGAAGAGTTTGTTATTTTCGTTGTTTTTAAGTACCCAGTCTGTGTTCTTTATTATAGATTTATAATATGGGATAACCATCACCATTATTAATTTCCAATACTTTTGCATCACCCGGCCAGAGTCATTCTTTGCTTTTGAAGAATAGAGACCTACTGAGAGCCTGTTCCTTAGCTGGGACCTCATAGAAGAGATCAGGAAAGTAAATCTTGGCAAAGTTTTCTGGAAGTATGGAGCGTTTCCCCCAAAGCCAGCCATCTGCCCTTGTGTAAGATGTCACATAAAACAATCACTGTCAAAAGAAAAGGGTAATCGACCTGGTGTTTCGTGGCCTGAGGGGGGCTGCTTAGTTGAGAGATGCTGAATGTCCAATGAATGAATGAATATGAATGTGGCATCTGAAGAGACTCCACGCTCCGGTGTATCTTTGATCAAACAACCTGCAAAGAAGTGTGGCAGGCTGTAAATGCTGAGGAGAGGAACCGCTCAGGAAACCCACGCCAGTGACTTTACCCAACATGTCACATCAAAGGGGGAAAACGCCCCACTGACTGGAGAGTTCTTTTGGTGTTCAATGTTGAGAGAGAATAGAAATGAGATTAAATTTCAGCATTTCTGGATTTAGTTAATAGAGTCTTTCCCTCTCTTTCAAATATAAGCACTCTGAGTTATTCTGTTGACTTAGAAAAACATCCAAAAGATGCATCTAATAAGCAGATCTGAAGGGGAATGAAAATGTGACTGCAGAGAGAGAGGACATCATAATCTTTACCAAAATGGTTCAAAAAAATTTTTCAGCTGTGACATCTAAGATGGCTGAAGTTCAACAGCACAAGTACCTCCATGGGCTGACTCTAGATTTTTTGGCAAATCTAGGGCACTGATGCTCTGAGATTGAAGATTGCTAAGGCAAAATCTTGAATGATGTTGGAGGTATGTTATGTGCTGTCGGGGTGGCTCCAACTAATTCTTTTTCTCGGACCCTCCACTTGGAGGAAGTTTTGCTGCTACCCCCAAGGTAGCGACTCTCTGGCTTCTCAAATCTAACAGATTTTATTACCAAGTTCAACAGAGACCACACACAGTTTGTACTCCTAGTTCTCAGCTCCAAAGTGTTGCCATGCATTTGTTACTCTGGCTTGGGCCTCCCTTGCCTGAATGACTTGAACCAGGTGGGCGACAAAAGAGCCCCCGCAAGCTGAGTGGCCAGCTAAGTCACGGATATCTGACTTGCCAAACGAGAAGACAAGCGTGGAGGTGAAAGCCAAGGCAATATGCTCTTGAGAGGAACAGGTCACTCTCGGAAAGGCTTAGAAAGGGCAATGGCCCTGAGGGGTTGGGAGTCTACTTCCTCCGGAGGCCGGCTTCACGCAACACTGATGAGTGGTGTTTAGGCTGATGGAAGGAAGTTGGTGGAATGCCCACTCCAGTCTACAGTTCATGACGTCACTGATTGGGGCCTCTGCCCGCTTGCAAGCTAATTAGGGGCCTTTGGAAGAAATTCCTACTGCGCATGTCAGCTTCCTTCGGCATCGGCGGCTTCCATATAAGGTAATATGCACATCTCCCAGCCCTGATTGGACGAGCTTTTGCCCTCTTTTTTTCCTCTTAGATGGACTCAGGCTATGCTTGTTCCCCAAAATCCAGCTGAAACTGCAAGGCACTTTCTGAGTTTAACTCTCCTTCCTTCTGCGTTTGCCCCAAATTCTTTTAACAGCGGACTCATAACAGTTGTGCGGGGAAAAGCTCTGTAAATCACCTGGAAGGTCAGTTATGAGTTGGTTCCAACTCGACTTAAATGAGTTTGAAGTCTTTTTTGTGACATAGGAAATCACGTGCACACCTGTTATTGCTGTTGAGTTGGGACCGACTCCTAGGTAACCTCCAGGAGGCTTCTGAGGCTGTAAACTGCGTGGGAGGAGATCGTCTGCCTTTCTCCCAGGGAGCTGCAGGTGGACTTGAACACCCAGAGGGGTGTGGCCTTTGAGGGGGAGGGAGTACCAGCACAACTCGACACACCTGAGTCCTTCATGGGGCCTCGCTTCCCCATATTCCACTCGAGCTTCACTGGTGAAGATCTTTTCTTGAATTCCATTGAGTGCAAGGCTCATGGTAGTCCTCTTTCCTACCCAGAAGACTTCCTTCATACTTCTATCTCCTCAGTAAGACGGAAGACAGTGCAAGCATTTCTTTCATGCTTCCACACTGGTTCTTGTGCCAAAGCTTTCCACTATCTTCCATCCTTTTCTCTCCAAAGGCCTGGCTCCCTCCTACCACCCCTTCTCTGTGCTATTTGGCCAATTTCAGTTCCATATTTCCACCAGTCCGTGCCAGCCAGAGAATCCCCAGTCACCTGGTGATAAGGATGGACCGGTGGTGCCCTTTCCAACCAAGATTTGTTTGCTAACCCTCCTGGCACGGAGTGTGTGGAAATTTTAAAAGATGATACCAGTTAATGTGAGATCAGACTCAAGTAGTTGTTGTTAGGTGCCAACGAGTTGACTGACTCATAGTGACCCTATGAACAATGGATCTGAACCCTGTCCTATTCTGTGCCTATCCTGTCCTATCCTCATCATCTCTGACACATGCGCCCATTGTAGCAGTTAACTGTGTCAATCCACCTCATTGGGGCTTTTCTCTTTTGCTGACCCCATCCCCCACCTTTCCAAGCATGATGTCTTTTTCAGAGGACTGGTATGTGCAAAGTATGAGATGAAGTTTCACCACCCATGCCTCTAAGGAACGCCCTGGTTGCACTTTCTCGAAAGCATATTTTTTTGTTGTCAATTTGTGCAATATTCAGTACCCCAACACCACGACTCAAAGATATTATTATTCTGTCATCCTTAGACATTGTCACTTTTCAGATGCATAGCAAGTAACGGAAAAGATAATTTTGGCTCAGGTGCATCTTAGTCTTTAAACTGACATTATTGCTCTATAGTACTTCGGCGAGGGCCTTGAAAACAAATTTTACACATGCAATTCATCTTTTTAATTTTTTTTTTACTGCTTCTACCATGGGTGTTGATTGTGGAACCAAATGAGATGAAATCGTTTACAATTGAAATATTTTTTCCCATTTATCATGATGTTGTGTACTGGCCCAGTGGTGAGGACTTTTGTCGTCTTGAGGTTGAGATACAATCCATACTGAAGGCTGTAGTTGTTGTTCTTCTGCAGTGCGGTTCAAGTTCTCTTCATTTTTAGCAAGCAAGGTTGTGTCATCTGCAAAATGCAAGCTGTGATGATTCTCCTTCTCATCCTGATGTCACATTTTTCAGAGTCCAGTTTCTCAAATTATTTTCTCAGCATACAGACTGGATATGGAGAAAGGACACAGCCCTAATGGAGACCTTTCTTGGTTTTGTCTTGAGTGTTGAAGACACTAAAAAAGGAGAAATAGCTGCAAACTTCCATTAATAATTGGAATGGAGCATGCACAAAATATGAATATAGGAAAATTGGAAGTTGTAAAAAAATGAAACACATAAAGATCAATATTCTAGGGATTAGCTAGCTGAGAAGGACTGGCACTGGCCACTTTGAATAGGACAATTATATGATTATTATTCTGGGAATGGTGACATTCATAGTAAAAAAGATCCACTTCAAGATCCAGCTTTGGGACACACACATAAAAATAATAAAATATTTTTAAAAAAAATCCATCTTGAAGTACAATGCTGTGACTGTTGGGATACTATCTATAAGCATACAAGAAAGACCTATTAATATAATTATTATACAAATATACACATCAACAACTAAGGCCAAAGATGAGGAAATTGAGAATTTCTACCAATTCTTGCCATCTGAAATTGGACATGTAATCAAGATTTGTTAATAATAATTGGTGATGAGAATGCAAGGATTATAAAGAAGGTAGTTGGAAATTACAGACTTGGTGACAGAAATGAGGCTGCAGATTGAAATATGTGCAATCAGTGATTTATTCATTGCAAATAACTTAAAAAAATCTGGAATAAGAGGTTCATTGCCAAGTGGACTGGGAGAGGAGAAGAGAGGGGGAAGGAGGAAACTGTGCAACAATGAATATTTTAAAAATTAAAAAACAATGGGAATAATTGTATGGAACAATGAAGCATAGTGTGAAACACAGTGTATATGAACTTTGAAAGCAAACCAGTATACATATAGAAAGAAAGTGAACTGGGGGAAGAGAGGGAAGAAAATGTGCAACAATGAGTTAAAATGCATTCGTAAACTTTTGTTAAAAATCACAATAAAAAATATTTTTCAAAAACCAGCCCAGAACACAATGATAATACACATGAACCTCAGCTGATGGAATACGCAGGACTCCGATTGACTACATCTGTGGGAAGAATCGGCGAAGTTAGCTCATTATCAGTAGTCAAACCAGGTGCTGACTGTAGAGCACACCATCAATTACTCAGGTGCATCGTTAAACTGAAGCGGATGAAAATGAAAACAAGCCCACGAGAACCTATCCTACCTGAATTTAAGGACTCCTGTCCAGTGGGCCCTGATCCAAAATTAGCGGTGTCCTTTAAAACGAGGTAGAGAGGCTCGGAGGTAAAGAAGCAGGGCATTTGGAATGGTGCCTCTACAATCAAGGAGTGCCAAGGATCACCGCCTGCATTTGAAGGTATGAGAGAAACATCAAAGCATTTTCCCCTTAGCGTTCTCCGCAGTAATCAACATCGCTGGCACCCGTCTTAAATCTCAGCTTCCAGAACTAGATGAAGCATCTCTGTTCTTACAAACAACTCAGTGTCTGTTGCTTTGTTACAGCAGCCCGAGGACATGAACACGCCGCGGCGCCTCACATTCTCCAGAAGGAAGAGCTACCAGGTAAATAAATCTCTCCTTGTTAAAAATCTTCTTGTGACTGGTGTTGATAGGCTGGCTCAGCTATAAAGCGTCAGCCTCGCTTCCTGAGGCCAAAAGGACTAACACGGTGTGTAGGGGTAGCTCCTCAGAGACAAAGTCTCTCAAGGTTAGCGTTCGCCCAGAGGCTGAAAAAATGACCCGGAGACAAATTCAAAGGTATTAATTTATTAAGATAGGAAACTTACAGACTGGAACAGGGATGCAGCGCTGCACGAGTTCCGGTAACAGCAGGCCAGAGAAATGCTGCTGAAGATGGAGGGAGCAGCGAGGCATTTATACCCCCACACAAACAACCCCTACATGTAGCAAGTCAAGAATTGCACAGACTGATGGGAAAACGCTAACTCCAGTACACAAACAGCTTAGTGTATGGGACAAACCCAGCCATCTGCTTGACAATTCTAGTTAAAGAGACAGATTTGTAAGACTGTTAGTTTAGTATAACTATGGTCATTTTGGGGTGTTTATACCATGCAGGGTGAGATGGAATCTGTGTTTTGCCAAGAGAATTGCTTAAGCTAGTACCCCATCCTAGGATTTCATTACCCCGGCCATCGTTTTTATAGCAATTAAGCCAGGTGAAAAGAAAATACATTGGCGAGCTTAAACTGACATAGGCTGGACCAGGTTTTGAATCTGATCTGAGCTTGTTAAATGCATCTTCCTAGGTAATCTAGCTACTCCATCTCTGCAAACTTGAGTTTCGTTCTTGTTGTTGTTGTTAGCTACTACTGAATGAATCCCCAAATTCACAGCTACTACTGAATGAATCCCCAAATTCACAGCAGCTCCATGCAGAACAGAATGAAATGTCCTCATGGCTGTTTGTGGATTGGTCAATTATGATCATAGGGTTTTCACTGGCTCAGTTTTGAAAGCCTCTTGACAGGTCCTTTCTTCAGTCTCTTAATCTGGAAGCTCTGCTGAAACCTCGTAGCAATACACGAGCTTCCACAGATTGTCGATAGTGGCTGCACACGAGGTACATTGGCTGGGAATGAAAGCTGGGCCTTGCGCACGGAAGATGAGAGTTCTACCACTACACCCCCACTTTCCCCTAGCAGTACTTCATCTGAGTTCTGGTGTCCTAGTGGCAAGAAGCTGTGCTGCTGCTGTCTCAAAGGCCCATGGTTCTATTTCATCAGTTGCTCCAAGGGAGGAGGATGGCAATCTCCTCCCGTGTGATTTACTGCTTCTGAAAACTCGCTGGAGGGTCAGCCATGGGTCGGGACTCAGTACTTCATCTCTATAAAATAATCCAAGACCAAATCAAATGAACTGTTCGTTGTCAAGTTGATTCCAACTCCTGCTTACACGCCACTGGGGTTTTGAGGCTTTCAACCTTTACAGGGGAGGAGAGTCCTCTTTCTTCCACATAACGACTGGTGGATTCAAACCAGTTCTACATGGAGTGCATGGCCCCACTCTTGGAAGTGTAAATGGATTCTCTGGGCAGTATGAATTCTAGAAAGGTAGTTGTTACATAGTTAATGTTCATCAAATCCATCTTCTCCTTTTAGTTTAGCCCACAGCTTTAGACTCTTTCCCAGCTTCCCTTGTTGTTATGGCCATTTACTGGTACTAGATAGAGGTAAGTGGGCAGAAGCGAGCACCATGGACTCTTCCTAGGCAAAATCCTCCATGGTTTTCCCCTCTGCCGGCTTGGAGTGGTCAGAATGCCCTGACCGTCCTTGAAAGGCATGTGTTGAAAATAGCAACTCTGCCGTTAGCCTGAGCCCTTGCGCATCTGCTCAATATTATCATTCGATTAAGAATAAAAACTCAGTGATGTTGAGCCAGTTCTCCTTTTTTAGGGCACTGGATAAAGTACGTCCATTCCTCACTGCCATGGTTATGTTCCAAAGACCAGGTCAGGTGAAAATCGGTGCAGTACAAAAATGGATGACTACTTTATGTAGCTGCCTGATGACATCACTACCAAAGCACTGATACTCACGGTGCAGCCGAATTGACCCCCAAAAAATGTAATCATCACAAACCAGTGTTCCCCTCTCCTTCCCCCTCAATGTTTGTTACTGACAGGTGTGCGTTGTTAATGTGCAAAAGAGTCGGCTAGTGAATTTTTACTATTGTTAGAGATAGGAAATAATGGCTACTGAGATAATCAGAGTAAATGTACAATTCCTACCACTGTAATTTCCTAGAAGAGTGGGCAGTGGGGAGAAGGAGCTGGCCTGGAGAAGCTCCTAGGAACTGGTAGTTGGTACATTTGCAGGAGTTTTGTGAGCTCATTGATGTCACCTTCTAGTTTGAAATTAGCCACGATGGGAGTATTTACAGAAAGTAGAAACTTTAAAAATGAGACTTTTTAACCTTCTCCTCTCTTGTATATTTACTACAGCACAATTGAGTAGGAATATATCTCCCCCCCCCCATTTTGTATTACTCTACAGCCTTACAGCTTTGTATATTTGTATGATTCAGAAAATGTGGCTATGAATCAAGAGGCTTACATTTTAAAAAGGTAATCTGTTTCCCTTCTAGAATGGGGATATTTGGAATTAGGGCTTTATTTTTATGTGTTGGCCTTCTTCAGAAATGTGAAGTCTTCAGACTCCTTTACGTGGCCGCCTTGCCTGACTGCCACTGGTATATCCAGAAAGCAGGCTCTTCATTGATCCGCCTCGTTCCCAAGCACTAGATAGTGATTGCAATTGTTGTTGTGTGTTGTTACATGCTGTCAGGCCAGGGCTGACTCATAGGTGACCCTCCGGTGGATTTTCAGAAGCTGTAAGGTACATGGGAGGAGACTGCCTGTCTTCCTCCCTTGGAGTAGCTGGTGGATTTGAGACCTGCCTGCCTTTGGGTTGGCAGTGTAACTCCTTACCACACAGTGATAACACTAGGGAAAGAGACTGAGTTTGTCTCACTTACTTAGTCCTGTTATGATAACAGAAATACCATAAGTGGGTGGCTTTAAAAAAACATAAAGTTATTTTCACATGATTCAGGAAGCAGCATGTCAAGTATTAGAGTGTAGCTCTAGAAAAAGGTCCATCCTTAGCCATTTATATTTCTGGGAGAAATCCTTGTAGATGCATCTGGCTTTTTCTGTTTTCCTCTCCTTCCTGTATATGTCTGTGTGTACATCTTAAGTGATTAGGCTTCATATGCATGTGCAATTTGTACAATAAATAAGCCAGACCAAAAAAGAATTGCTGCCTCTAAATTGTAGTTTTGACAGAATATTAAATAGACTATGTACTGCCAGAAGAACAAACAAATTTGTCTTGGCAGAAGTCCAGCCAGAGAGCTCTTTAGAAGCAGGGGTGGTGAGACATCCTCTCTCATATCTTGTCTGGACCGACTGTCAGGAGGGCCCAGTCCTTGGACAAAGCACCAGGCCTGGAAAAGTGGAGGGTCTGTGAAGGGAGAGGAAGACTTTCAGAGATTTTTCACAGTGACTACAGCAATGGGCAACACTGAGATGGTGAGGAGGGCTTCATGCTGTTGCCACTGTGCGAGTTGACTGGGCGGCACCTGGAATACTCGGCCATAATCTAATCTTTTTTTTTTTTTAAGTTTTTTGTTTTGTTTTTTTTCCCTATATTTTATTAATTTTCATAAACATTTACAGAGATTTTGGGTTTCCATTCATTCATTGTTGCACTATTCTCTCTACCCTCCTCCCAGTTTGTTCTTGTCCAAATGCCACAGTGCTTGTCAAAGCCAGTTCTGATTAATCTTCTTTGTCAGTGTGTCCTTTGCCATTCCCTATCACTCCTCCCTGAGAGAGACTTCACCCTGAGTCATAAGGAAAAGGGGATGGCGTATTCTCTTAGCTACTTCCTGCTGAAAAGGGACGCTGTGGGTTTCAGGGTGAAGATCTTCTCTCACTACTCTAGAGGGCCCCTTTGGCAGTAGGAAACACATAGACTATTATGGAGATTGATTTTGGGATTTAGATGCACTCTTATTGATTGTGCTTGGCCGTACATGTTGATATCCTTGAAGATGTATCATGGGGGTGTTGCAACCTAGAAGACACAAATTTGACTAACAAGTTATAAGTACATGAGTCCAAAAATTATGGAAAAGTAAAAGAAAAGATTCTTTCATTGTTTTACAAACCCTCCCCCAGGTCCCCTCCACCATGTAGCCCTCGCTCTAGTCTCCTGTGATGACAGAAATACCTAGTTATATATCTCTTTTAAACAGTTTTCTCCCTCCTCTGTTTCAGTGCAGAATACATTATTGAACCCATCTTACTCAGTCTCTCCCCAACCCCAAGGACAGTCCCATTCTACAACAGTGGCATCATGTAATATTTGTCCTTTTGTGACTGGGATATTTCACTCAGCATAATGTTCTCTAGAGTCAACCATTTTGAATAATATTGCATGAGTTCCTTGTTTTTTAATGCAGCATAGTATTCCATTGTGCGAATATACCACAGCTTCTCTAGCCATTCGTTTGTTGATGGGCACTTAGGTTGTTTCCAACTCCTTGCTATTGTGAACAAAGCTGCAATAAACATGGGTGTGCATATATCTGCTTGGATGTCAGCTATGGTCTCTTCAGGGTATATTCCCAGTAGTGGAATTGCTGGGTCAAATGGTATCTCTATTTGCAACTTTTTGAGAAAGCGCCATACTGCTTTCCACAGGGGTTGCACCATTTTACACTCCCACCAACAGTGAATCAGGGTTCCAGTTTCTCCACAACCTCGCCAGCATTTGTTGCTTGCTGTTCTGTTAAATTTTGCTATTTTGACTGGGGTGAAATGATATCTCATAGTTGTTTTAATTTGCATCTCTCTTAGGGCTAGGGATTTTGAGCATTTCTTCATGTGTTTGTTAGCCATCTGAATGTCGTCTTCGGTGAAATGCCTGTTCATATCCTGTGCCCATTTTTCTATTGGATTATTTACCTTTATCTTGTTGTGGTGCTCAAGTCTAATCTAATGAGCGAAACTCTGGGCTCCTCCCCTGGAGCTGACTGGGAGACTAGGACTTCGTCCAGGACAGACCTGTTTCCTTAGCGGTCCATGACACAGTCAGTACTCTTCTCCAGGGCCACAATTCAAAGGCTGCGATTCTTCTGTCCTCCTTGGTCATTGTCCAGCTTTCACATGCTGTGGGTCGGTTCCAACTCGTTGGCACGTGATGACAACAACACCAATAATGCCTTCAAAGTCCAAGATGACAGACTGAACAGACAGCAGTTCAAAGTATTATTTTCCTGAGGAGAGACTGGTGGGTTCTAACCACCAACCTTTTGTTTAGTTGCTGACTGTTTTAACTGTTGTACCACCAGGGCAGCCTCTGTAAAAATGACAGCACGGGATAACCTGCTGGCAGCTCTCTCTGTCACATGAGTTGGGCTTGACTTGATGGGGTTCAACAGGGACAAGCCCGAGCCCCAGCAGTGGCCGACAACCGCAGGGCAGCCTGTCGACAGATGTGCTTTCCTTGCCCAAAAGTCCACCCCAATACCGTCTCGGGAAGCAGCCTCCCTTTCTCCACAGCTCCCCTTAACACTGTCTCCTGCTTCAGCTATGTCCTCCCTCAGCCGGCGTCGATGACAGTTGAGGAAGGTCAGTTCTTGTCCATGTCCCTTTTAAACTCTTGTCTGATAGAGTTGGAGTGTGAAGCCTGGAGCTCTTACCAGAGTTCCTGACTGTGCACACGTTCAGAATGAAGGAAAGGTCCAGTGAGAGCCTCTATCTGGGCAGTGGAGTGGGGGTGAGGTGAGCATCCCGCCACCAGAAGCTTGAGAGGTTTTCTTAAGTGGGAAATGGTGGAGCTTGAGTGAGAGATTTGGGTCCAGGAAATATGGCAGGGATTGAGGTTTCAGACTAAAACTGTGTTCCAGCCTTCACTGCTAACCTTTTAGTGACACACTTGATGTTGATAGAGTGTCTCTGAGGGGGCTGAAAGCAAAGGTCCCCGATGTCTCCCTTGTCCCAGGCCTGTTCTCACCTGCAGGCAGATGGCGTTGGCGTGTGAGGAGAAGGGCACCCGGGGAGAGTCTTGCCTCCTGGTCCCTCTGCAATTCAGCTGCCACAAATTCCTCTGAGCAAAGTTGTTCTTTCCAGAACTAGGGCCTTGCAGGGCACCGGCCTAGGCCTGTCCATCCCTTTCAGATGTGGAACTCCATGGCGAGTAGATGGAGAATTTTTAGCAGTGAAGTTGTGTAGTGTAGCAGACCCGTCTACCTCGCCTCCCCCCCCAACACCTCCGTCTCCCTTTCCTTTTTCAGACCGGACATCCAAGCCATAGTCTTCTATGCATGTGAACCTATGCTGGACAAAGAAAAGAGAACACAGAAGAATAGATAGTCAAATTGTGCTATTGGTGAAAAATACTGAAAATAGAGTGAACTGTCAGAAGAACAGACAGATGAATCTTGGAGGAAATACTCCTTAGAAGTGAAGGTGGTAAAAACATCATCTCCCTTACTTTGGACATGTTAGCAGGAGAGTGTTTGGAATCTGTGCCTTCAGGCTTGAATGCACTACCAATTTTGGGGCTCACTTAGACTACTCTTTTTAGTGAGACAGTGTGTGTTATGTTTTGAACTGTGTCCCCTCTCCCAAAAGACGTATGCAAGTCCTAAGCCCTGTATCTGCAAATGAGACTCTGGGGAAATGGGATCTTTCATTGTAAAGAGGTGGTTGTTCGGTGTCATCAAGCCGAGTAATGACCTTATGAACAACAGATAGGAACCCTGTCCTATCAGGTGCCAGTCTCATTATTTCAGACAGACTTGAGCCCATTGCTGGAGTCACTGTGTCCATCTTACTGGGGGTCTTCCTCTCTCACCTACAGTCCACCTTTCTAAGTATGCTGTCCCTCTCTAAGGGAAACCTCTTAGGAGGCTTTCACATGCACAAAGTATGTGAAATAAAGCTTTGTCATTTTTACTTCCAAGGAGCACTTGGGCTGCACCTTCTCTAAGACATACCTGTTTGTTCTTTTGGCAGTTCCTGGGATAGTGAGTACTCTTCTCCAACACCACAGCTTAAAGGGATTAATTCTTCTCTTGTCATCCTTATTCACTGTCTAGCTTTCAGATGTAGAGCAAACGATTGAAAAGACCTTGGCCTGAATCAGTACCTTAGTCTTCAAACTCACATTGCTCCTCGGTAGCTTAGTGAAGTCTCTGCCTGCAGGCTTTCCCAGGGCAAGATGTCTCCCCTGATCTCCTGATGGCTGCAAGGGTGTGGTGGATCTATGTGAAAGGAAAGAAATGGTTCACAGTTTCAATCTTTTCTCCAACTATCATGTTACCGATCAGTCCAGTGGGGAGAATTTGTTTTCTTGATGTTGAGATGTAGTCCATGTTGAAGGGAACATTGGACCAAACCCCTTTGAGATAGGTTGAGAAACAGCCTAGAATATTCAGCTGACTGCCACCACTGCTTGGTGAGGGACTACCTGAAAGTTATTTCAGTACAATATCTAAGTTCCATGAGGATTTTTTTAAAGTTTTAATTATTTTAGACTCTTAATGGCAGTTTTAGCACTATTCTGCTAATACATTATACAGAGTTATAAAAAAATTTTTTTGCCACATAAAACACATTTTTATTAAGTGTTTTCTACACATCAGTGGCTTGTGGTCTGGTGGTTTGTTGCAGCGCTCTGGAGGGGTACAGGCTTGTTCTGGGTGCTTGGAGCAAGGCCCTGCTCTGTGGCACTGGCAGTGCCCACAGGAAGCAGGCCCTCTGGCTAACGAAACTGCTGCTGTCAAGGGCGATCGTTGAGAATACTGTCAGTGCAACCACACAAGCGGTGATTTACTAGGTGGTAAATGACTCTAGATGGGTCATAGTCTTAAAACCTTTGTAATGTTAACTTGTAAGGGGAGAAAGTCAAACACACAGAGAAGGTTAACATGTGAGGATCCTTCTATAAACAAATGAGTGCCAATGATTCCCAGCAGCCACCGGAAACCAAGACAGTGTGCTCTACTGAGCCATTGAGATGAACGCAGAGAGCAGGCGCTCACCCGTACTCTCCAGGGCAAGGCCAGATCTCCTCCTGGAGATCCTGCTACTGGGCGGGTCTGATAGAGGGGCTTGTGAATTCCAAGGACTCCTTCCTTCTGAATTGTCTTCTGCCAACAGGCCACTAAGGAGAGAATGTGGAAGTAGGACAGTGAATAAGGAAAATCCAGGTCTTGATGCCCTTGAATTATGATGCTGGCAAAGAATAGTACATATATCATGGACTTCCAAAAATCAGATGTTGTCTTGGCAGAAATCAGTTCGAGTACTCCTTAGAAATGAGACTGATGAGGCTTTGACTCGTGCATCTTGGGCATGTTAGCAGGCTGTCCCTGGAAGGACATCATACTTGGAAAACAAGGGTCAGGGAAGGCCCGTCAGCACAGTGCCTGTATCAATGGGCTTGTGCGCAATAGAGGTTGTGAGGGTGGTCCTTGCCGGCTCAGGCAGGGGTTCACATGCTGCTCTGAGGCCTCTCAGAGCGAGAACCAGCACAGTACTAACAGCAACAACTGTGAAGTTCTTTAGTTTGGGAGTTGGCATTAGCCTGGCTAACCTGCAGGTCCAAGGGACAGTAAGGAAACGTGTTACTGACCTAGACTTGAGGCTTTCACTGTGGAGACTACTCCGTCTATTGTGTCTCCATACACCTGCTGTGCACATCCTTGGCCTTGAGTTTTCTAGTTGGAAGTACGTTTTATGGGGGAGTGGCATGTAAAATTATGGGGCTGTAAGTGGTGATCCTAAGCGAGCCAAGTCAAAGGCATAAATTTCAGTTCATACACTATGAAGTATGAGCTGAAGTTGCTGTTATTTTCACTGGCAGGCCAACAAAAATGAACACAATCCTTATTCTTCTGAGTGTTCAGGGATTGGAATGCATTCCTATAGCGAGTCCTCATGCTCTGCGTTCAAGGGAGCCAAATAGAAGGTCTAGTTTGCAAATGGAATGCTAATCTCTGAGGTTCGTTGGGAATAAACATAGCTATCGTTTTCTGTGGCCTGATTTCCTGAAAATATGTCACAGGCTGGAGAAGAAAACTTTGCCAGCAGTGTTTAGAAGCTATAATTTTTGTACTTGGAAAAATCAACTAGATGAAGTGTGATATGATTGTGATCGGCAGCCTGAAACACTCTTGGGGTTTATTTTTGTTTAACTGTAAACCTTAAGAGAGGTGAACAATTTTAATTTGTAAAAAAGTTGACCTGATAATTTTTTAGCTGATAATTTTAATTGGTTTTTTTTGTTAAATTGGACAAAGAACTTCAAAAGACACTTCATTTAAAAAAAAAAAAACCCACCAAACTACAAATGGCCAATAAGCACATGAAAATACACATTTTGTCATTAGTCACCAGGCATTGCAAGGAAATAAAAATCGCAGTGAGAGATCACGTACACTTAAGAGAAAAAAAAAAGCAAAAGCAGAAAACTTAAACCAAATCCATGCCCATCGTCTTGAGCTGATTCCAACTCAGAAGAACCTCAGAGTGCAGAGGAGTTGCTTAGATTTAGACACTAATGGTAGAGTTGTCTCTGTCTCTTTTTTTCTCTGTATGTCTCTGTCTCTCTCTGTCTCTTTCTGCCTCTGTCTCTGTCTTTCTTTTGGGATTAGATGTTTCAAATAAGTGGGAAACTAATGATGTGGAAAAGTTATACAATTGTTGGATTTCCTGACATCTTTTTAATTTGGTACTCTATGGTCCTCCACGACTCCTAGCAGGCCTGTGAACAGCAGATTGGAACCTTGCCCTAATCCTGCAACACCATCATAATCTTCCTCATGCTCCAGGTCATTGTTTCCGTTTATTCAGTTCATTGTTTCTGTCCTGGCCTCTAAGGACCACTTTGGTTGCAGTTTGTCCAAGAAGGATTTGGTCTTCTGGAAGCCTCGGGGATGTTCAGTACTCAATGTCCATATCACAGTTCAAAGAGATGGATTCCTCTTTGGTCTTCCTTATTCATTGTTCAACTTTCAGATGCCTAGAAAGCAATCAGAAATATTGTGGTTTGGATGAGGCATCCCTTCGTCTTTAAACTGCATCCTGGTTCTTCAGTTCTTTAAAGAGGTCTTTGATAGCATATCTCCCCAGTGCAATATGCCTTTTGATTCCTTGACTGCTGCTACTGTCAGTGTTGGTTGTGGATCAAGTATAATTAAATCATTGATAACATCATTTTCCCCCCCAGTCTATCATGATGTTGCCTACTAGTCTTAGCGATGAGGATTCTTACTTTGTTGATGTTGATGTCATCCAAACTGAAGGCTTTAGGCTTTGAACTTCTTTGCTAAGTGCTTCAACAAGTTCTCTTCACTTGCTGCAAGTAAGGTGGTGTTACCTGCATAACAAAGGTTGTTGATGGGTTTTCTGCCAGTCCTGATGCCACATTCTTCTGCATATAGTCCAGCTTCTCAAATGATTTGTTCAGCATACAGATTGAATAAACATGGAGAAAGGATACAACGCTGATGCATACTTTTCCCCATTTTAAGCCCCGCAGTGGTTCCTTGCTGTGTTTGTACAACTGTATAAGTTTGGCATGAGCACAATTAAATGTTGTGAGTCCTCCATTCTTTTTTTAATTGAACATTTACAGAGACTGTTGGATTTCCATTTGTTCATTGTGTACTTTTCTCCCTGCCCACCCCTCCCCCAAGTTTGTTCTTCTCTTTGAAAAATAAAAGAAAAATTCTTTCATTTACACACTCCCCCCCCCATACACTCCACTGTGCAGCCTTCGTTCTGGACTCCCATCATAACAATAATACCTAATCATATGTCCCTTTTAAACAGTTCTCTCCCTCATCTGTTTCAATGCAGTATGAATAATTTATTTCCTCTTTGTCAGTCTCCCCCCAACCCCGATGTCAGTCCCATTTTACAACAGTGGCACTATGAAGCATTTATCCTTTTGTGACTGAGATAGTTCACTCAGCATAGTGTCCTCCGGGGTCACCTGCTTTGTATAATATTTCATGAGTTATTTGTTTTTCAATGCAGCATAGTATTCCATTGTGTGAATAAACCACACTTTCTATCCATTCATTTGTTGATGGGCACTTAGGTTATTTCCACCTCTTTGCTATTGTGAACAAAGCTGCGATAAACATAGTGCTATTGTGAACAAAGCCATGATAAACATGGGTGTGCATATATCCGCTTAGGTGGCGGTTATGGTTTCTTTGGGGTATATTCCAAGTAGTGGAATTGCTGGGTCAAATGGTATTTCTATTTCAAACTTTTTGAGAAAGCACCATACCACCTTCCATAGTGGCTGCACCATTTTACACTCCCATCAACAGTGAATAAGGGTTTCAATTTCTCCACAACCTCGCCATCACTTGATGCTTGCTGCTCTGTTAAATTTTGCTATTCTGACTGGGGTGAGATGATATCTAATAGTTGTTTTGATTTGCATGTCTCTTAGAGCTAGGGATTTTGGACATTTCTTCATGTGTGTGTTTGCCATCTGAATGTCGTATTGGGTGAAGTGTCTGTTCATATCCTGTGCCCATTTTTCAAGTGGGTTATTTATCTTGTTGTGGTGTTTGAGTATTTTATAAATTCTGGGTAAGTCCCTTATCTGACATGTCATTATCAAATACTTTTCCCCCGTCTGTGTCTTCCCTTTTTACTCTGTTGGAGAAGTTTTTGGATGTACATAGGGATTTGATTCTTAGAAGGTCCCATTCATCTATTTTATCTTCTCCTGGTTATATGTCAATATTGTAACAAATTCTTAACTCTCTTGCATAACCAGTAACCTATATAATATTGAAATTATTAATAGTGTAACACAATAACCTCATGCAAAACAGAAAAAATTATATCCTACTAGGAAGTGAAGTAGATGGTATACAGAGATGATTGCCATCAATTCCTGCTCTCGCTGTATGTATATATTGTTCCACCAATGAAGAATAGATTCCATGGTCTATTCCCCCCCCCCCCCCCCCCGATATCTGGACTAGCCTAGGAACTTGCTTTGACCAATAGAATGTGGAAGAGATGACTTTTTGGAGATGACTTTCCAAGCCCAGATATTCTGAGGAATGGCCATTTCACTCTCTTTGTTGGAAAACAGCTACCATTTAAGATGTTTGACTATCTTGAGAACATGATGCTTTCACAAAGTCCAAGACACTCATGTGGAAGGCCCTCCTAGAGAAGCTTTGAGACACCCAGGGTGAGTCAAATCTTGAACCTTCCAGCCCAGCCCAGCTGTCAACTGAACACAGACAAGGGGGTGACTCCCACTGAGCCTACACAGCTTTGCGTAACAGCCCAAGAGGGGAAGACCCAGGAAAAGATGGATTGACATAGTAACTGAGATAATGGGGTAGGTATGTCAGAGACAAATAAAACTGGCTCAGGATAGAGAGCAGGGTTCAGAGCTATTGTACATAGGGTCGCTATGAGTTGTAGGTGACTCGATGTCATATACCACCACCAACATTATAGTGATCTCTGGTAGACTAGTCCATGGGGAGATGCCCTGGTAACTCAAAGGTCACACTGTATGGTGGTTCGAACCCACCAGTGCCTCTGCTGGATCGATATGGGTGATCTCCTGCTTTGTCATTTACAGCCTCGGAAAGCCACTGGAGCAAGCTATGAGACAGTAATGGAAGCACCGGAATTTGAGGTGCAGTGCTCTGATTGGTTGAGGAGGGGATGTAGGGTGTCCTTTGGGACTGTTGATTGTTTTGGTAAGCAGCATAGCACACAATGAACTATGTAGCCCGTCCTGGATTGTTCACTGTTTTGTTTTAGGGCGCAAAGATGGAAGCATGGGTTTCAAAGGGGTCTGAGATGAGAGTGCCTGCTGTGTGCGGGGCAGGCAGCGGCCACTCCTGTGCTCAGCCCTCTTATGCCATGAGCTCTTTTAGGGGCATGATTACACATTGCAGGAACACAGGGGAGTGCCCTGGTGAGGCAACAGGCTTTAAAGGTTTACTGACTGACTTGGTTCTGGGGGCGACCTCATCCTGTGAGGGGGTGACTAGATGATGAGCAGAAGCCCTTCTCTGACCCCTAGTGCCTCACCTAACGGAAGCAGTTAAATCAAAAGAGCTTCAGGGTACCTGGACAGTCACAGTAAATCAATAAGTATACCACTATGTGTTGCAAGAAAGAAGACAGTGGGCGCTCAACAGAAAGAAATTCCTTCTCATTCCTCCAGAAACCACTCTCTGAGGATAAGTATCAATCAAGTTTCACTTGAAGCATGCACGTACTTCTCTCAGACATTAGCTTTGCTTGAGAAATGATTTAGACCTCACTACAGATAGCGCTTGTCTCCTCTCACGTACTATATCAGGAGGGGCCAGAAGAGAGGGTGAGCTGAAGAGGAGGGGGGCCCCTGATGAGCTAGATGGACGGGGTGGGGGGCTGCAGCAGTGCTGTTCACACAGCAGCACTTAGGGACACGGGACAGGCACAGGCAGAGAATCCTGTTGTACGTTCTTGTTGGCCCACTCCACAGCACCAAACTACAACAAGGGCGGTGTGATGGCCGGGCCCACACGTCTGCAGAGCTGGGCCTGCCTCGGGCAGAGTGACAGGGAGCTGGTGCCCATGAGGGCAGAAAGAGATGAAAAGGCCTGCCGTGGTCCTGCAGGCTTCTGAGCCTTGCTCACAGTGGTCCCTGGTTGCCATGGATGCTCCCGCTGCCCCTTTGAGCTTCTCAAACCATGGGGTCCCCTTTCCACTGTTGAATCCCCGTCTTCTGGCCCATGACAATCACTTGCAAACAAATAATTGAGTGCTGCCTTTTGGTGACTTTTCTTATCTTGCTATGACTTCTTTGATTTTAATCACACTTTTACCTCCTTCTGATCCTGACATTTCAGCTCTGGTTCCCTTGATCTGAGGGCGCTTTGAAGTTCATTTTAACCAGATTTCCCCTGAGGAAATATATTTCTGTGACAGAAGACTCGCTTTTCCCATGTGATTCACTCCAGACCCTGAAGCCTTCAGGAAATAGTCCTAACTCTTCATGGACACACGGAGAATTTTAACATCCACTGAACGAGAAGGTTTCCCAACCTTTGCCCTTTTCCTTGCCCAGATAAGACGGTGTTTACAGGAGAATATAAACATTTTAAAGCTTGCACAATTTAAAGACTAGGTTGTGACCTGGCATCTGTTCTGGTGCTAAAAAGTGGTTTTCGTTTGTGTACAAGACCCATTATTTTGTCTTTAAAGAGAATGAAGCTCACAGGCTGCAGGAACCGAGTCCTGGAAGCGGCATGGAAAGAGACGGCCCCTCTGGCTCCCAGAGAGCAGTTGGGGAATTGGAGACACTTGCCTTTGGCTGGCAGCATAAACTCCTTGGCCCTCGGCCGCCAGAGCTCACGTGGACCACTGTAGCCAGGTGCAGAGCAAGGCCTTAGCCACGAAGGAGAGAACCATTCTCCAGAGCGTCATTCCTGCAGCTCATTCTCACTGGTCACTCCAGAAAGGCCTCCTTCCATTCCCAGGAAGTTCATTATTCCGTCATTTTTCTGGACTCCATTTCTTGCATAGGGAGCTGTGGTGGCCTCGTGGCATCTTACAGAGAGTCCTTGTGTAGAGGAAATGGCTAAGGCGCTATACTGCTGATCAGAAGGTTAGCAGATCAAGGCCACCCACAAGTGTTTCAGGAGAAAGGCCTGGCAATCTGCTTTTGGAAAAAACCAGTCACTGACAACGGAAAGGAGCACAATTCTCCTCTGCCATACCTGAGGTCACCACCAATCAGAACGGACTTGACAGGAACAGTTACCGTTCCTGAAGTAAGACATACCTGTGGACAGTAAAAAGGGAAAGAAAGAGACCGCTCCAGCCGACCAACCAAAAACCTGACCAACCTGGGCATACCCCAAACCCACAAGAAGGGGAAAGCCCGCTTTCTCTCTGGGTGGGAAAATGAGTCATCATATGCTTATGGTAAATAGAATTATCAATTCATAAATCTCGAGTAATAGGCTTGCCGTTGCCAAGGACTAATGACCCATTATTGTACTTCTGGGAAATAGCACCTTCTAGCTCTGGTGCGTCCAGCTGTCAAATTACACATGTCGGCATCTGCTGGTCCCTGACAGCATCTAATGAATATGTTCTGCTCATTCCGATGTTGCCTCTAAAACGGAAGAAACATTAACGCCTTTAACCAACAGCTGTGGAGGCTGGTGGCTTCCTCACGGGAGGAAAGAGCTTGAAATTGAGTCTCTCTTTGGTGCAGTTTGTTCGAAGTTGCAGTAGCCTGATGCTTACACCTTAATATGACAAAAGGCCACAGCAGCCTGGCTTGCCCAAGGCCAAGCTGAGCACAGTCCTTCACAACTGGGAGGTGTTTGCATTTTCTCTGTAGGATCTGGACCCATGTTATTACTGGTGGCCACAGCTTCACAGGAAAGTAATCCATGAGAGTGGGGCCTTGATCTCTCATTTAAGGAGTTTATTTTGGCCCATAGAGTACACAGCAGCATGAATGGATTTCTCTTTTTGCCTGATATCTCCTGTAAGGCAAATCATGGGCGTTGTCAAGGATTTCATTCTACTAGAACCGGTGTTCAATGTTCATGGAAACAGCAGTGAGGAAATCGAATGACAAATTGTGTTGGGCACCTCTGCTGCCAAAGACCTCTATAAAGTGTTAGAAGGAATAACAAAGTGTTAAAAAAGTAAGATGGTGGTCACCTTGGTGACTAAGGTGTGCCTGACACAAGTCATGCTCTTTTCAACCACCTCATCTGCATGTAAAAGCTGGATAATGGGGGGGGGGGAACCCAACTAAAAAAGGATCAGAGCGTTTGAGCTGTGTTGGAGGGAAATACTGAACATATGTCGGACTGCCAGAAGAATGTTCCTTAGATGAAAGGATGGTGAGAGATCAGCTCATCCTAGCTGTGTGATTAGTAAAGCCCAGTTTTAGAAAAAAGAGCATCATGGTTGGTCAAGAGGGCATAGTGGAGGATAGAGAAGAGCTGGGTAAGACAAATGGGCACAGTGGATGTGAGGGCAGAGCTGGGTAAGACGGACGGGCCCAGGGGAGGAGAGGGAAGGGCTGGGTGAGACGGGCAGGCACAGTGGCTGGAACAGTGGTGCTCAGGAGGATAGCACAGGACCAGGCAAGATTTTACAGTTAGGCCTAGGAATGTGACTTGTCAAAGCTAACTTGACAGCAACTAACAGCAGCAATTTGCCCTAAGAAATAAATCCTTAAACACAGTAAAATAAAACACAAACTTGATGCCAAAGAAGAAGAAAAAAAAGATAGAAATCTGTGTGCATTGATTCCTAATACTTGTTTCTTCCAAATTTGTCACTCTCTGGAGTAGATGAGTATTTTCAGCTCAGGGACTCTCTGCACTTGTTTCCACCTCCTGCTTCCTGCATGTTACTGTCCAGCACATCTGCAGGCAGGAAATTCCAATACTAGCCGCAGTGGGAGTGAGCTTCTAGTCAGATGGAGGCCTGGCACGCCTCTGTAGAGAAGGCTGCCCAGGAACTTTGCGGGTAGGATTTTTGTGTCCTCACTAGTGGACAGGGCCAAATTAAACTGGCAGTAGTCCTGAGCTCTAACCTTTGTTTAGGCTACCACCACTCTGGACGAGCCACTTAAAGCCATCTGGTCCTTTTTTTTGGCTTGGACTTTAAAATCTCACACCTCTGAGTCAAGATCCTACTAGCCTGTGCCTACCTGGAGTTCCCTAGACTGGAGTATCTACTTCTAACTTTACCTTGGGATTTCTGGCCCTGGGTAATGCTATTTTTCTATTTAGAAGGTTTAATATAATGGCTTTCTCAAATATCAGTCATTCTTTATGAGTTGGGGATTTATGTCATCTGTCCCACCTCTATTTTTATTTACTACTTAAGGAGCTCTGGTGGCATCGTGTGTGAGGAGTTGTGTTGCCAACCCATAGGCGGCGCCTTTCTGGCTGTTGAAATTCACCAGCAGCTCTGTGGTAGAAAGATACGCAGTCTCCTCCCATGGTATTTACAATCTCCTGAAAACTCTCTGACAAGTCAGCTATGAGTTGATTCCAACTTGACAGCACATAGCAAGAACAACAATTGTGTGAAAGCGAAGATCTGTTTGAGCAAG
This sequence comes from Elephantulus edwardii, assembly GCF_000299155.1. Classification (NCBI taxonomy): domain Eukaryota; kingdom Metazoa; phylum Chordata; class Mammalia; order Macroscelidea; family Macroscelididae; genus Elephantulus; species Elephantulus edwardii. The sequence goes on from NW_006399865.1 coordinate 2,473,298, forward strand.
TTTGTCATCTGCATAAAGCAAATAGTTGGCCAGTCTTCCTCCAGTCTTGATGGCCACATTGTTTATATTGTCAGCTTCTTGAATGATTTGCTCTGTGTGCAGATTGAGTAAGTTACAGTGAAAGAATACAAGCCTGACAAACATCTTTTCTGATCCCCACCCGCCTTTTCTCCGTGTTGTGTACCATCGAATCGGATCTGACTGGTCATCTTTTCTGATTTTTAAACCATTCAGTGCTTCAAGTCCTATTCGGACAACTGCTTTGTGGTCTATATCTAGGTTACACGTGAGCATGGTTAAAGTGTTCTGGAATTCTCTTTCTTAATGTTAGCCATACTGTTATGATATACACATGCAAATGCTTTGGCATAATTATAAACAGACAAATAGACCTCTTTCTGGTATTCACAGCACTCAACCAAAATCCATCTGACCTCAACAATAATATCCCTATTCCACAACTTCTTAGGAAATCCAACTTGAATTTCTGGCCGTTTTCTGTAAAGGTCACGTTCCAGCCACTTTTTAATAATCTTCAGCAAGATTTTATTGCATGTGGTGATAACGCTACTGTTTTCTATTTTCCCAGTCTGTTGGATCATCTTTTTTTGGGAATGGCAACAAATACGGGTCTCTTCCAGCCAGCTGGTTCGGTTGCCTTCCTTATTGGTTAGCAGAGGCTGCTGAGCATGTCCAGGGTAGCAGCTATTTACTTAAGCACTTCAGTTAGTAGCCCATCACTTCCTGGGGCCTATTTTTTATTTTTTCAATGCCTTCAGTGCAGCTTGGACTTCTTCCTTCAGTACTGTTGTGCTTTGTGACATACCATTGAAGGGATTTGTGGTATATAATTTCCTGATGATGATGATGTTGTTGTTGTTAGGTGCTGTGGAGACTGATTCATAGCTGACCCTCCAGCAGTTTTCCAAAGGCTATAAGTCACACAAGAAGGGATAGCTCATCTTTTTCCTGCAGAGCTGCTGGGTGACTTGAACCACCTACCTTTGGGTTGGCAGCACAGGTCCTTACCACTGAGCTGGTAGAGCTCCCTTATAATTTCCGAGGGCCACCAAAATAAAAGATGTACAATCTCAGTTACTTTCATAATACAGATTCATTGTCTATCTAGTACTGGAGGCTAATGGTCCAGGGTGTTGGCAGGACAATTTTCTCTAATGTCTCTGAGGGAATAAGGACCCTTCTTGCGCTTGCTCATCTTCTGGTAGCTCCAGATGCTTTTTTTTTTAATTGGATAAAGATTTGGCTGTGATTTTTATGTGACAGGATTGATAAGAACAGCCTATAGGACAGACACTGTCAGTGGGCTCACCATGAATTGAAATCAGCTGGATGACACGTAAGAAAAACAGACACATGGCTGTCTGCTTTTCTCTCTATGCTCCTGCTTTTTTACAGGACGCCACTCTGATGGCGGAATACCTATTCCACGAACTTCATAGGAGCAAATTAGATCATATTTTGCAAATAATGTGCACAAGCTTGTAACACTTGTACCTTGAATTGGAAAGGGGGCTGCATGATTTGTAAAAGCCATGTAACCCACACATTGTATAAAATAATACTTTTTGAGACAGTAATCTGTCTGTGTAAGTTTTCCCTAACGAACAACTTTTACGGCTGAGGGAGCCATGATGACTATCAGTGGGCTGGTGGTGAAGTGGACAGGGGCTTTAAACTTGACATATAGTAATCAAACCTCCTCTTTGCAGCTAGAAATGGCCACTGAAAGGCAGGAGCGCTCAGATGGTCGTGTGAGCAGGTCACTGCTGGGCATATATCTCTGATTAATTTGCTCCCTTGCAAAAAAAATTCCCTTTTGGTTCACTTTCTCCCCATTTCCTTTCTTACGCTCCCTTCCTCTTCTTTCCTACTTTCTATTCCCCCCCTTTTTTTCTTAAGCTCCCTCATTTTTCTTCCTAACTTATTCCCTCTCCAAAAATCAGTGTGTGCCCTTAGAGAATGCAGGGGTGAGGATGGGTGGGGACAAAACCACAAGGTTGCACAGTTTGGTGGGTGGAGGGAGGAGGAGAAGAGAACAGGAAGGGGCAAGACAGGGTGATGAGGGACAAGGTCCAATGGTGATAGATTTTATAAAAAACATAATGGAGAGGTTTAAACCAGGCTGCTCCTTGGAGGCAAGGATTCTGAGGCTCCGTCTAACATACTTTGGACATGTTGTAAGGAGGGATGGGTCCTTGGAGAGGGACATCATGCTTGGGAAGGTGGAGGGACAGCGCAGGAGGGGAAGACCCTCTATGAGGTGGATTGATTCAGTGACTGGGGTAATCAGGATGGGAGTGTCAGAGACAGTGCGATTGCACAGGGCAGAGCACAGTTTAGGGCTGTTGTACATAGGGTCGCTGAGTCACGAGTGACTCAACAGCACATAACAACAGTAACAACAACAATGCCTGAGATTGATTGTATGAAACACAATGTGAATGAACAATAGTGTGAAACACAATGTATATAAAGTTTTTAAGCAAACCAATAGAAAATGTCTAGATTAATAGAATCATGTCAATTTATGTAAGTGGGGGGGGGGGAGTGACACCCTTGCTCCATAAAAAAAAAAATTGAGTGCCCTCTGTGGTTTGAGTGGATTTTTGGTGTGGCTTTTCTAGCCATGATCTTTGTCACTCTCACCACATGGCGAGGTAGGACTATGCAATGTGGGGTGTTTGTGGTCCATGGAGATTGGATGGCTTGCTAATGATGTAAATAAGGTGAATGGCACCTTTGGGGTGGTATCATGCAAGCTGATATGTAGAATGCTAATGTGGACTTTGGTCAGTATTGCTATTTCATCAGGGTTAAAGAAGCCAATCCAGAAGCATAAAAGAGGGGTCTTGTTAACATTAACAAAGAAGACCTGTGAGCGCAGCGTGTCCTTTTGGGCTTAATGTGTCTGTGCTGAGCGCTCCCTTGAACCAGGAGACAGAGGGAAGCAGTGACAGCAAGACAGTGGTAGCAAAACCAAGAAACCATCTCAAGACAGAGTTGAGGGTGTTTGAACTCAGAGAGTGAGAAAAGAATAACCCTTTGGAGCAAGAGGCTTACTAATAGAGCCAAGTATCTCTAAACACTTGTCCATCACCTAGGTTTACTCAAAGCCTTTGGGCCTTGGTTTGCGTAGTGGAGTGGCGTGCCTTGGACACTTAGAGTAGCAAAGCTATTGTAACAATTGATCAAGCAGGATGAAGCCTTGAGGTCAAAGGGCCAGAAAGAGACTGTGGTCTTGTACGACTGAGGAGGAGAGAAAAAGAGCTTTGTAACTCTTGTCCAAATAGGTCAAGCCCATGAAGCTGAGGTTCAGAACGAGGCATGCCTGAAAAGAGGCTGTTTTAACTGTTTCCTGAGTGGTTTCTGACCCTGGATTTTAACCTGTTAGGATCCTAATATGCCTCATAGTTGTAAATACACCTTGTGAGTTCCATGTGGCCATTGCAGTGAATTATTGAACCTAGCAGAGCAAAACAGTGCCGGGGAAAGGTGGTTGATGTCAGCACTGTAACTGCTCCCCACCTGATAATCACTGATAAACTTTAATCTCCGTATATGTTATTTAAGTGATGTCATACAACATTTGATTTTTTTTTGTGATTGGCTTTTTTTTTGCTCAGCATAATGTGTTTAAGCACCATCCATACTGTAGTTTATATCAAGACTTCTTCAGAGAACATGGATTTCCATTCATTCATTGTTAGTTTCCTCCCCGCTCACTGCCCCACTATAATGAAAGAGGTTTTTTTCAAAGAGAAAAGTGAACTGGGAGTAGCGGTGTGACACTGATGTGTCAAATGCATTAATGGTTGGTTACCCATGGCAGACAGTGTTTGGTGGAGCTCCCCGATTAAGACGTGCTTGGAAGCAGGAGTGGCATACACTTCGGAAATAGCTTGTCTCCGGAAACCCTAGGAATCTGGAGAGAGGATGAAAGTTATACAGGAGGTGTCCAGGACTTTCGCCCATAGGGTTGCTATAAGTCACCTGCGACTCGACGGCATTTAACAACAACAGCCTTAAATGCAGTACACTGACCTTTAAAATGTTGCCATTGTAAGCTGCCTCCAGGCTTGTTCTTTCTCACAGCAACTGGGCGTATAACAGAGGGTGGAGTTTGGAGCCGTTCTTACCAGCGTTCTGTTGGAGGCCATTGTTGGAGCCACTGTGCCAGTCCATCTCCTTCAGGGTCTTTCTCGTGTTTTGTTGAGATTCTACTTTCCTAAGCTTGATGTCCTTCAACTGATCCTACCTGATAGCGAGTTCAAAACATGTGAGATGAAGTCTTGCCATGCTTGTTTCTAAGAAGCATTCTGGCTGTACTTCTTCCAAAATAGAATTATTTGTTCTTTCAGAAGTCTGTGAGATACTCGATATTCTTTGCCAACAGCATGACTTGTGGTTCAGAGACTTGATGTAGCCCATCTAAGTAATTGTTTATTTGTCCCTCTCACTACCTGACTGGGACGGTCAATGAAAATGTGAGGTGTGCTTGGCCTATATAGGGGATTGGACAGCTTAATCATGTACATCAGGTAAATAAATGAACAATGTCCAGGCCTTTGTTAAGTGCCGTCGAGTATGATTCGTATCAATCCTGTAAACGTCAGATCTGAACCTTGTCCTATCCTGTACCCTCGTCACCGTCTCCGACACACTTGAGTCCATGCTGCAGTCACTGTGTCAACCCATCTCATGGAAGGTCTTCCCTGCCTTTCCATCTTTCCAAGGAAATGAGATAAAGCTTTGTCATTCTTGCCTCCAAGGAGCACGCTGGCTGCACCTTCTCCAAGACAAATCTGTTGGTTCTTTTGGTAGTCCGTGAAATACCCTGTACTCTGCTCCAACACAGTTCAAATGCATCAATTCTTCTTCTGCCATCCTTATTCATTGTTCAGCTTTCAAGAGATTAGAAAGACCATGGCCTGAATCATATACACCTTAGTCTTCACACTGACATAGCCTGCAGGTAGGACAATGCAAATAAGATATGGAGAATGCTAACATGGGTATTGGTCAGTTTTTCCAGGCTTAAAATGAGCTGACTGAGAGCTCCCCCTCAAAAAAAAAAGTTATTAGTACCATCAAGAGAGAAAACCCAGCAAGCCCAGTGCATCTTTACATCTGAGATCTCTGTGAGAACTAGAAAAAGAGCACTGTAATGTCATACATGGAGTGAGACAAGGAGATGACAAGTCAAGAGGAAGATGTGGCAGTGGCAGCAACAACAGAGTTGATGGGGAACTCGAGACTGGTGTGAGACAAAACTGTGGGTTCTCAGGCCTCAGGGTGAGAAAATGGAGCGCTTGCTGGACGAATGGAAGCCTTTGGGCATTGACCAGGGAACTGGGTCTTGCAGGTCCATGGAGCTAGAGTCAAATGTTTTCAAGCCTGGATTTACTGGCAGAGTGGAGGTACCTCTGGCGCAGAAATGGCAGAAGAGTTTTGTAACAGTTGTCTCAGCAAGACAGGGGTCAAATCTCAAGGCTGCAAGTCAGGAGAGGCCTCGTTGTGAGTGTGCCTGAGGAGAGATTGCTTCCTGAGCATTCCCACCTTAATTGTAACCTGTCTTTGTGACCGTTGTCTGGGAGTTCATTGTGGCTGTTGCAACGAATTATCAGACTGAGTAAATAGTCCTAGAGGAGGAAAAGTTGGTGTTAAAATTGGTAGAAGAAGGTGTAGAGCATGGAGGGAGTGTGTCTGACGTCACAGGAGTCAGTTTTGTGTGAATGTCACTGGCGATGGGGCTCTTTGCTCCTTGTGGAGGTCAGTTGGTGCTGCCCTTGCCCTACACCAGTCTTCCTTACTCATTTTCTGTATGTTATATACTCTTGAGTCAGAACCAACTCATAGCAGACACTTCTGTGGGTTTTCAGAGGCAGTTAATTGCATGGGAAGGGACTGCCCAGCTTTCTTCCACCGAGCAGCTGGTGGATTAGAACTGTGTGCCTTCGGGTTGGCAGCTCAAGTCCTTATCACTAAGCCAAAAATGTCTTGCCTTGGGTCAGGCACACCTTTAAAGAGCTCTTTGGCAGCATATTTTCCCAATTTGATTTCCCAAAGATTTCTTGACTAGGGTACTTTAGATGAACAGTGAGTGTGGATACAAGCAAAATCCCATCCTTGACGACTCCAACATTTTCTTCCTCTGTCATGATGATGCTTATTGGTCCAGCTGAGAGGATTTTGGGTTTTGCTATGTTGAGATGCCATGTCCTTCAAAGCAGCCTGAACTTCTTCTTTCATCACCATAGGCTCTTGCTCATATGTTGTTTCATGAAATTCTTCTGTGTCTTC
>NW_006399865.1:2482733-2534565 GCF_000299155.1 Elephantulus edwardii
GCGCAGGAGAGGAAGGCCCTCTATGAGGTGGATTGATTCAGTGACTGGGATAATTGGGATAGGAGTGTCAGAGACCGTGCGATTGGCACAGGACAGAGCGGAGTTTAGGGCTGTTGTACATAGATAGGGTCGCTATGAGTCGTAGGCGACTCGATGGCACATAACAACAACAACAACATGTTGAGATGTAATCCATATGGAAAATTGTGATCTTTGATCTTCAGCAGTAGCTGCTTAAAATTCTTTTCACAAACAAGACTGTTGGCTGCAATCACAGGTTGTTAATGAGTCTTCCTCCAGTCCGTATGCCATATTTTTCATATAGCTCAGCTTCTCAGATTATCTCCTTAACATAAAGACTGAGTAAGAGTGGTGAAATGACACAGCCCTGATATATTTTTCCTGTTTTTAAACAACATCCCTTGATCTGTTCAAACAGCTGCCTCTTCATCTATGTGCAGGTTCTGCATAAGTACATTTAAATGTTCTGAGCTTTTCCTTTTTCACAATGTTACTCATAAATTGTTATGAACTACAAAGTTGAATATCCGTAGTATAATTTTATTTTGCTTCATTAGCATATGCTGGCCCAATAAAATCTGATGGTGGAACAAGAGACCCTCTTTGAGGGTGATATTTTTATTGTCATAAAGTGTCATATAGATTAAGGAGCCAGCTGAACCTTATAGTGTCTCAGGGACAAGGAGTCTTTAAAAAAATGCTCCTGCTATTTCTGAGGGAAAATACTGGCCATGATTCTTCTCATAATGCTCTCTTAATGGGTGGGCTTTGCCAAAATAAAGAACCATGAGTTAGGCTAATATATAGAAATTACCACCCAAACAACTAAGATGAACTATGAGAGACTCTACCTATCAAGGTAAGCAATTATACTGTAAATAGATCTGATAATCTCCTCCTCCTCCTTTGTCTTCTGCCTGTTCCTCTTACTCCCCTTTCCCTGGTGGTTTCTTTCCAGCAGGCTTTTACTGCAGCAGTTACAGAACACAAGATTGAACTGGCTCCTTCCATTCGGCTGTGATTTCTTTCCTTGAAACGGCCTAGTCTGAAATCCACAAAGAATAGAAGAACTGAATTGCCTTAGAGCAGGGATTGGCAACCCATGACCTGTGTGTCAAAGCAGCTACTACCTATTTCTGGGAATAGCATTTTATTGGGACAAAACCCTGCACGTTGGTGTGTGCTTTGCCTGTGACTACTTTCCCATTACAACGTCAGAGCTGTATAGTTGCCACAGAGGTTACATGCTTGCAAAGCCTCTGTATTTTCTCTTTGTCGCTCTGGTGACCCTAGTGGTATGGAGCTACACTGCCAACCCAAAAGTATGTGGTTCAAACCCAGCCTACATGTGGGTAAAAGATGGGAAATCTCCTTCTGTATAATTTAGAACCTCTGAAAACCTGCTGGAGCTTCATGGGTTGGTTCCCACTAGATATCATACAACACCAAGCCCTTCACAGAGAGTTTTCCAGCCTCTGCTTCAGAGGAACTGTTGTTTCACCAAGGGCATTAAACCAAAACGTTTACTAGTCAGAATCAAGTCAGGAAAATGGAGCGCCTGCCAGATGGTTCAACAGAGAAATTTTTTTTTTTTAAAAAAACCAACACATTCACCATTTCACATTTTCCTCCCTTCCTCTCCCTTCTCCCTACTCCAGTCCACTTTGCAATGCACCCCTTGTCCGAAACAGTTCTTCCCCTCATCAGTTTGAAAGCAGTGTTCATTATCTCTCCACTCTTAGTCTCTTCCTCAACTCCATGTCTATCCTAGTTTATAAGAGCAGTGTTAGGCAAAGTTTGTCCTTTTATGACAGATATTTCACCCAACACAATGTCCTCCAGTCTCCCTCATATTGTGTTGTGTTTTACAAGTTCATTGTTTCTCAGTGCTGCACAATATTCCATTGTGTGAATGCACCATAGGTTTTTCTATCCATTTTTTTGTTGATGAGCACTTGGGTTATGTCCACCTCTCTCTCTCTTTTTTTTTTTTAATGGATATCAGAAGTCACTCTTTTTTAAAATTTTGGGTTTTTTTTAAAAATTTATTATTTTTTTATGATTTTGTGTGTTTGTACCGTCAAATCGGATCTGACTGGTACAGGAGACTGCCCCCCCCTTCTCCAGCCCCCCCTTCTCCAGCAGAGCATCAGGTGGATTTGAACCACATACTTCTGGGATTGCAGTGCAGCTTCTTGCCATTAGGCCACTAGAGCTCCTACTTCCATCTCTTTGCTATTGTGAATAATGCAGCAATAAACATGGGTGTGCATATATTTGTTGAGGTGGCTGCTCTGGTTTCTTTAGGGTATATTCCTAGTAGTGAAATCACAGGATCCAATGCTATTTCTCATTTATTTTTTGAGAAAGTACAGACTGCCTTCCATGTGATTGTACCATTTTACATTCACTTATTGCGGTGAATAAGAGTTCTGATCTCTGGACAACCTCACCAGCATTTGTTGTTTGCTGCCCTGTTGAAATTTGCTATTGTAGCTGGGGTGAGATGATATTTCATAGTGTTTCATTTGCATCTCAACAAAAACAACTTAAAAATGGAAGCTAACTAAGAGGTTTAGGCAAGGGGAACAAAGGACAAAAGGGAGTGAGGAAGGAAAGCAGTTAGCAGGCAGATCCTGCCGTCCTAGGGCCTGAAGGACAAAGCCCCCATCCATCCATGCGTGTCCACCGTGTGTCAGAAATGAGGCTGGCCTTCTCCAAGCACATTTAAAATGGTTCTTGGCTCTCTGGCTGCCTTGGCTCTGAAAACACTCTCCTTCTGTGTCCCTCTTTGACTCTTGCACTCAATTCATCCTCAACTCTGGCTCTTGAAACACTTTGCCTTCTTGACCCTTTCCTTAGCTTTAGTGGTCTCAGCCAAGGAGAGTCGAGAGCGCCAGGTCAGGTCTGGAGCTCAGTTCTAATTCCTGATGCTCAGTGTATGTGTTTTGACATGGTCTTGTTTTTTCTCTTTGCTCCCAAGATCTCTGGTTGTCCTGATGCCAATGGGAGTGAATAGTGTCCATTTTGAAGCCTATATAAAGGATGATGCTTACCCTCTGTTCACGTTCCCATTGTATGTTACCTCTCTGCTCTATTCTCCATCACTTGTGATACACTTTCACCCTTTAATCTCCTGAAAGAAAAATGCCCAGAAAGAAGTGGCCATGGAAGGCACATCTTTTGAGTCAAAACTTGACAACTTTAATGTTTAAGGTTTCCTCACTACTTGAGGCATTGACATAATTTAACAGTGATTGTTAAACATCTCCAATTGATGATCTCCTTCATTTCTTGCATGAAAAGACTTAAATGTGGCAGGCTGTCGGCCAATTCCACTTAGCCCCTCATAACCTATTTTTAGTTTCTAACAACTGCTCCCTGGGACTGCTTCTCCATCATGTGATGGTTTGCCTTTTCCTCCCTCACCCACCTGGGCCCTATGGTCCATCCCATCATGTGGCTTCTAGTCAAATGGTTGTGCCTGGCACTTCCAGACACTCACGTGTGCACCTCTGTTTCAGATACAGAGCCTTCTACTCAGAAGCCATGCATGTGGTGGGCAGATAGGCGGCTTGTCTGGATTGGGGACAATGCCATTGTTGCACACTGTGCTTGCTTAGATAATGCCCCAAGGACTGATGTCATTTCTCTTTAGTGATCGAGACCAAGGGGAACCAGGAAAAAAAGAAACAGCTAAGACAATTTTCCAGGTCCCTTATCTTGCCGCCTGCCTCCATCTGGTTTCTGAGGCGGTAAGCCTTTGTGGAAGGAGACTGCTCGTCTTTCTCGCATGGAGCAGCTGGTGGATTCGAACTGCTGATATTTCTTTTTGGTTAGTAGTACAACACATAATGCACTATGCCACCACCGGGATTCCTTCTTTCTCTGAACCAGCAGTGAAAAATGCTTTCGCTAAGTTCTTAACACTCTGTGGTTGTTGAGTATCACGTTAATGCTGACTTCTCGTGACCATCTATGACAGCGTGAAAGTGCATCCTGTCGGATTTCCTGGACTGTAATCGGTCACTAAGGATTGCCTTTGAGCTGTGCTGTTGGAGGAGAGTACTGAGCAAACAGGTCTGTCCTGGAGAAAGGAAAGCCAGGCTGGACCTTGGAGGCAAGGATGAGGAAACTGTCTCACACACCTGGGGTGTGCTGTCAGGAGACAGAAGGACGGCATGCTGGGGAAGGAGGAGGCCAGCGCAGGAGAGGAAGAGCCTGGATGAGATGGAATGACACGGTGACTGTAACAGTGGAATCAGGTGTGTCAGAGGTGGCAGGGAGGGCTCAGGACAGGGCGGGGCTCATACTCTCTGTTCTCAGGTTACCATGAGATGTCACAGACCTGATGGTACGTAACAGCAGCGTCCACAGTCTTAACGGGAGCAGACTGCCAGGTCTTTTCCGCCGTGGAGCACTGGTTAGCAGCTGAGGGCTGAACCACTATCACTACAGCTCCTGTTCTCACCACAGTGACTGATTAATAACAATTTGCATTAGTCCTGCCAATAAGAACAATCATCATCATAACTGATAACATTTCCTTTGAACATGCTGAGGCAGAAGCTTGATCTGAATTATTGCATTAGTTCATCCCTGAATACCCGTAAAATAGTGGTTACCCCTTCCCCCCCCTTTTTTTTTTTGCTTAATAGCTTCAATTAAAAAAAATCATTATAAAATGCATTTTGTTTTGTTTTGGTTTAAAACTTACAAGAAGTTGGAAAAAGAGTCCAGAAAGTTCCTGGGTGCCCTTCACCCAGCTTCCTCCAATGATAATATGTTAAAGATGGTATATTGTCAAAGTCAGGAAATTAGTAAATTAATGTTGGTGTAGTACTATATTAAATCAGGTACAGACTTTATTCTGATTTTACCAATATATGTGTGTGTGTGTGTGTGTGTGTGTGTGTGTGTGTGTGTATTTGTGTATTTCCCTTACTGCTTCAAGTAGATGCCAGGTCATAGGAACCTTCATGGAGTTTCCAAGACCATAAATCTTGACAGGAGACTTTGTATCTTTCTCCCTTGGAGCCACTGTTGTTGTTGTTGTTATGTACCATCAAGTTGAAACTGACCCATGGCTGACCCTCTGGTGGGTTGTCAGAGGCGATTAATTGCACAGGAGGAGATTGCCCATCCTTTTCACCATGGACTCAAACCACATGCCTTCGGGATTATAGTGCAGCTTCTTGCCACTAGGCCACCAGAACTTCCTCTTGGAGCCACTAGTGGATTCAAACCACTGGAGATGTGGAGCCTTTTGGTTAACGCTGCAACCTGCTCCAGACTATGCCACCAGTGTTCCTTTTGTATATAATTCTATGAAATTTGATCACATATGTAGATGCAAGTAACTATCAGAGTCAGGCCTGCAGAATTACTCTATCACCACAAAAAAAAAAACAACCCAAACAAACCAAAAAAACCTGCCTTATGTTACTGCTTAATAGTCAGACCCTTCCCCCTAGCCTTGGCAACCACAAATCTGTTCTCTATCACTGTACTTATATCACTTTGAGAATGTTGCATGAGTGAAATAATGCATATGGTATGTAGCCCTTGGAGACTGGCATTTGCACTCAACCTAAATGCCCCTGAGATTCGTCCAAATTGTTTGATATCAATAGCTCATTCTTTTTTGCATCACTTTGGGGAAAAGATACTCTCCTCAGCAGTGTCCTAACTACTGTGCTCAGATTTCCACCAGTTGTGCTCAGTTCTTCAGCACCTAATGGACAGAGGCCTTTATCAGCCAGGCCAGCCATGGTACAAGCTAGAAATGTAGGGAATTTCTTTGTAAAGACCCTTCTGACTTTTTGCCCTCTTCCTTGAGCACATCATCTATTTTCTAACCCCTTTGTTTCCATCCATCTCTTAGTCTCTGAGACCAGATACTTTAGAGGCAAGTTGTTTTGTTTTCTTAAATAATTCGAGAGGCAGGAGCGAGCTGATAGGGAGATGGAGACAGTTGGGATGGAAAAACCCAGTAACGGGTGCCTTAATGAGCAACTGGGACTCAGTCCCACTAGAGACTCCAAAGGAACCAAGTAAAGTTGCCTCTTTTGCATCTTGAAGTAAGGGCTTGGATTGCCTTAGGCTTGTGGTGGTCACACTTGTGGGTGATTTCCAGGAAGAAGGAAACAGACGCTGTAGGAATTAAGACAGGACTGAGATGCTCCAGAATGTCTCTTCCAGTGCATGCTGCTGGCCAAGACAAATGACAAGGCCAGCCCTTGCCCAAGAGGACGGAGGTACCACAAGCACAAGGGTGGGGAGGGGGGGAGAGTGTTGAGTCCAGGATAAGTCCAGGATGACGGGAGTGGAATGAACTCAAGGGAAGGCAATACTAGAACCGTTCAGAGAACAACAACGAGACAAGGTTTCTGGAGAATTTGAACTAAAAAGCAGAGAAGAGGGAGGAAGAGGGTGGTGTGGGAGGTAGGAGAGAGAAAGAATGAGAAGGACAAACTCTGTGAGAAAGGGTAGAAACCAGGAGGGGCCACAAGGGAGCTGGTGGCGTGGGGTCATGGGCAGAGAAGTGGAGGGGCTGGGAGGAAAGGGCCAGAAGCCAGAAGGCTCTGAGTTCTAGTGCTGACAGGAAGCTTTCTGGACCCAGGCTTAAGTCCAAACGGCCTGAGCGCGTTACAAAATATGCCCCCTCCCCTTTTTGCTAAACCTGAAGTAACCCAGCATATCTATTTTGAACAGGAAGATCAAAGAGTTGAATTTGAATCTCAGATTTGCCATCTACTGGCTCTTTGTCCTTTATGTCTGCCTTTGCTTCAATTTTCTCCTTTGCAAATGAAAATACTAATTATATGTATGTTATGTGGTGGTTGTAAGGATTAAAAGGTTTATATTAGAGCATTAAAATATTTGCAAGTTTCTGGAACCATGCCTGGCACATAGGAAGCTCTGTATGAGCTGCTGTTAAAGAAATAAAAAAAAAATAGCACAGTCAATTCAAATTAGTCATAGTAGTCATGGTCTACAAAATTACCATGAAGACTGAGTTAGAAAATACGGAATCATTGCTCCTAGGGGAAATACAAGGTGGTAGTAATGTGCTGTCAGAGTTGCCTGCAATGCCTAGCAGCCCTACATACAGTAACTCTGAACCCTGCCCTACCCCAAGGCAAACACACTGTCTCTGACACACCTTCCGCTCCCCCTCCCCCCAGTGCAATGTTGGGTGCCTGCAAACCTCTGGTCACAACATTTTTGTCAATTGACCCGTATGTAATCTTGCTTTATGTATGTTTCTGTTTAAAGAAAGTTGATTATATACGTGGCATTCCAGTGGCGTCGTGCATAGCATGCTGTGTGCCTCCTGTGGAAGACGGACCATGTCCTCCTGTTACAGGCAGTGCAATCTCCTTCTATTGAATCCATGTTGTTGAGCCATTCACGTTGCGCTCGTGGCCAACACCACTGTAACTCAGGCCTGAACAGGGTTGACCCATGTTTGCCCCCTCACACACCATCACAGCCTTCTTGCACTGAGGAACACTAAACGGCAACATCACAAGCAGAAGTTCAAAAACATGGACAGTTCATCACTAAATAGACTGCAGAAAGGACTCTTGGTTAGAGAACAAGAGTTGACACCAAGAGGCACTGCTTTGTTTCCTGTCGGCTGGGCGTGTATGCCTCGGGTGATTCGGACTGTGCGCTGCTCTGCACGCCTTTGTGAATGACGACAGACGTTCTGGGGATACTGATTTTGGCCTTCCAAGTACGTTCCAGAATTAACAAATGCGGAATCTGAACATAGTGAGGCCGGACTGGAAGATGTCTCGGGTTGAGGTAGCAAATGATCTTACCTTACTTACAAAACAAGTAAGACGTTTTAATGGGAAAATAGTTATTATTTCTTCTGTAACCAAAGTCAAGCAGTCTTCGCATGCTGCCTTGGCTTGCTACTGAACTGGAACGGAACCATATCCTGAACACTCTTGGGCCAGGTTGTCTCCAAGTGTAGACCAAACAAGGATGGTAAATCGTGTCAGCCGAGGCTGGTTGAGCCTCCCCAGGAATTTAGCGGTTTTTTGAGCTGACTGTACCTTTTACTCCATCTCTTGCCTTCTTGCTCACATAGTCTCCTCCCTTCCCCAAGCTAACCCAATTGCTTGAATTGCCTCAATATGGGCTGGTCGGCATGACATTCTCAGTAGAGAAGAATGCCAGAGAGACGGAGTGCAACTTGTTGATTTATGGATCAGTCTGCCTCACTGTCACTTTCTGATTTAACATCAAAGGAATGGATTAAGAATGCAATCGTGCTGGGCAAACAAATATACTGTTGCAAATGTCTTTGCAGAAAGATTCTAATTTTTTTCCCATCTTGACCGTATATAAAATGAGCTAAAAGTGACTCTTGCTGCAATCATTCCAATACCTTCAGATACTTGCACCATATGTTTCCTGGAGATTCTTTTATTACATGTGATTTTATATTATAGGAACTTCATAGGGTCGCCATGAGTTGCCTGCGAGTCGATGGCACTTAACAGCAACCCAACAGCAACATAGGAACTTTGGTGATGCAGTTTTTTTTTTAATTTTATTATTTTTTTTTTGTGCGTGTACCGTCAAATCAGATCTGACTGGTAGGTGATGCAGTTTTAAAAATACTTCATTGCTAAGCGGAAAGTCGGCAGTTCATACCCACTAGCTGCTCTCTGGAAAACGAGCTGCAATAGGCTGTCTCTGTAAAGATTTACAGTCAAGACAATTCTATAGGCAGTTTTCTGTCCTACAGGTAGAATCCACTTGCCAGAGAAGGGTTTGCTTTTGGGGGTTGATTGGTACATTGAAATACAAAAATACCAAAGGGGAATGAGATGATTGTGTGTTTTTTTAGTTCTGGAGTCTCAGGCAAGGAAGAAAAAGGAGGCTGGGGTTGTATTTGGTTCTGATGAAACCGACAGGCCACCGGAGGTGATAATCAGCAGTATTTAGGGAGGCTTGTGTTGGCAGTAAAGAGTTTGAAGTGCGCAATCACGTCTGAATGTCTCTTTAATGGGCATATCTTTTCGAGATTGATTTAATGTATTCCTTTACATCTGTTCAATTTGAATATCTAGAGACAAGCATTATTTTAAACTCCTCTTTCTTTTTGAAATAAACACATTTTCAGTCTCTGGCCATACCACCCTGAATGCGCCCCATCTCCTCGGAAATAAACACATTTCTGGGAAGGGAGGAGATAAAAGAATTATTAAGGAAGACAGTTTTAAATATAGCCACAGTCATTTCCAACTCTTCCCCCCCCTCCTTTTCCACCCCCCTTTCAAGTCTTGCTCCCTTCTTGTATGGGCAGCCAGAGAATATTTGACTTAATGGAAAAGAGAATGGGTTTAACTGGAAGGAAGAGGTTAGCTTGAACACTTAGCGGTTTGCTCAAGACAGCGAAATGTTCTTTTATTAAGTGCGTTGCATCTCCATTTCAGTGGAGGTAAAAACAGTCTTTCCTGAGAAGTGAGAAGAGACCAATTTGGTGCAATTGCCCGTGCAAATCGCAAGCTCTATGTGACTGTGTCATTTGCTCTGCAACATTGTAAGACAGACGAGTTACAAAACCTAAGGAAAAATCTATCATGACTTTGGACTTTACTGAAAAAAAGGGAGTGAGCGTGACTTAGTCTGTAGGAAGTTGCACTGCTAACCCAGAGGTGACGCGCCTCTGGTAGTTCGAATCCCCCAGCTGCTCCTTGGGAGAATGAGAATTACAGCCCCTGAAAACTTGCTGTAGTGTCAGCTATGAGTCCCTTCCAACTCACTAGCAATGCGTTGCGTGACTGGGAGTCACACCACGAACCAGGCCCAACAGTTCCCAGCCAACACGTGTTCCTGTGGGAACCTGTATGGTGGTCCTATGAAAATTGGCCAAGTTCTTAGGAAGTGAAAGGGCTGGGATTTGAGTGCCTGACCCTGGCAATAGCAGCTGTCCTCTAAACACACAGTGTCTGTATTGGAACCCTAGGTCTTGTTGCCCCACCCTTAAAGGGTGGTTCTCACTGGAATTGCTCCACAGTCTCTTGTAGCTTCTGTCCCTTGTTATGAACCATCCATATTCATGCTTCCTCTATGGCCTAGCACTGCTTGCATTTTCTCTCCCAGATTCTCCCTCCTCCTAATGTCCTGACTGAGCCACTCGCCCCCTTCTAGAAAGCTCTATCTCCAGTCCCACAGACGCAGTCCACTTAAATGGACCGCAAACTAGCCTCTGCTTTGCCCGCCCTCTCTCCGCAGCTCTTCTCCTTGAATGCCTTTCCCCCCCTCCTTCTTTGTTCATGACCTTGTTGTTTCTACTCTACAAGGGGCTTTTTCTAAAACAGACTTCCATTCCTGCCATTCCCTCAGGCAATCCTTGGGGCGTCTCCCATGATATTTAGGATAAAGATCCAGGAAGCCCCTCCGTATCTGAACCCTGCTTGTCTCAATTCGTTTCTTGGGAGAATTCTTGGATGCACTGTATTTGACGTCTTTACAGTCCCTTAGAGACAGGTACATTTCTTTTCCTCTGTGCTTATTTCCCTAGTTTCTCAGTTCGTGAACAGAAAAGCCTGACCCCATGGTCCAAGATACCCAGAAACCTGACCTCTTCACTAGCCTCAGCCGCTACGGGCTGAATGAATGGTGCGGTCCAGAGTCGGTGTTGCCAAACAAAGGTCACGTGGCAGCACTTTGAGGTCCAATGAGGGAACTGTGTGCAAGAGACATCCTGAGCTTAGGTCTGCTTCCCTCTCAGGCCAGGGGATGGTGGGGTGTGAGGAAACTAGTGCATTCTGGGGAGGGGGAGGAGAGGAGGGGCAGGTTGAATGGGAACTGGGGGAGATGCAGAGAGGGATGGATGAAGCAAGCGCTGCTGCAGAGGAAGGAAGGGGCCTGGCAATGGTCTGCTTACCTCAGGCTGGGGCTCCCCCCACTGCGCAGCCCTCCTCTACAATGTTTTCTTAGCATCCAGTGTTTAGGGGTATTCATGTGCCTAGAAACTGTGCCAAGTGCCTCTCTGTAATTTGATTCAGCCTCACAATAATCTCAAGAGTTGAGTACTTTAATTAGCCGCTTCTCTCTGTGTGTATCTTTCTGGAATCTCTCATGGTACAATTATCACACTTGCCTATTGATGCTCAAGTCTCCTCGGGGATACCGCGGCAGAAAGGCCTGGTGCAGAAAACTCGATGGGCACAGCTCTAGTCTGACACACAAGGGATTGTCATGAGTCAAAGGTGACTGATGGCAATTTGTACCCATTGATTTAATTTTGAGATACTTCACGCATCCTAAGTTATCTTATTTTTAAGTGTACAGTTCTGACCTCAAACTGGATCGCAGTGCACCACCATTACTCGGTCTGCAGCTATGGCCAATGGCATCCTGGGTGAGATGGGTATGCCCTTTAATGAGCTGAACAAGCTTCGGGTGCTGGGCCCGGAAGCTACCCAGCAGACCACAGAGCTCAAAGAAGAACGCAAGGACTTCGTGGCCAGCCATCGGTGCCTGGAACTTGCTCAGATCCATAGTGAAGCAGAGAGAAGCCCCGCTAAAGCAACTTGAAGCACTGACTGCAGAAACAGAAATGCAGCTAGAAAGGTATCAGGTGCAATATGAAGCCTTGTGTAAAGTTGAAGCAGAACAAAATGAATTTCTTGGCCAATTTATTTTTTTTCAGAAAGGAACTGAAATGTTTCATATTTATAGCAGGAAGGCAAAACAAACAAACAAAACAACAACTCAACCTCTATCATTCCAGTGACTTGCTGACTCAAGTGAGATGATATGTTAGGAACAAAGAGTGCGTCTCTGGAGGCATTAAAAAAAAGTGTACAGTTCTGTGGGTTTCAGTGTATACACCAAGCTATTCAACCGTCACCGTGCTCTAACTCCAAAATCTCTTCTGGAGATTGACTAGACCTCCTCTAATTCTTGTAGTCCTCTGTACAGTATCCTCTGTGTAGATCTTTTCTTGTCTTTGTTTTATTGCCTTTTGTTTATAACTTTGATTCCTGCATGAGGAGTCTGCCCCTGCAGGACTAGGATGCATTCCCAGCAACTAAACGCGCATTGCACACAGACAAGGGGCTCAATAATGCAAGGTCTAGCGGGCTTCCGAGCACGTGGCTGCAGCTCAGCCATAGTTGCTTCTCTATCCCTTGCTGCCAGCAGCTAACTCAGCTTTTGCTCCTGTTACAGTGTGCCATGCAAGCGAGCCTCAGAACTAGCCCCTCACGTCTTACATAGCATATCTGTGTTCACTTCTGGCTTCTATGATAGTCTTCTATGTTATCAGGGAAAGAAAAGTACAGTCTAAATACATAATGTGGGCACTACTGCTTTGGATGAACGCCAATGTGTTTACGCTTCTCACCTGAACCTTCATTCTTTTTATTTTTGTTATGGCCAAATGTCTCTAAAACCAATACTATAACAACTAAAGGCACCTTCTACTTCTGCAGAAAGACTGAAGTGTAAATTGAGTGTGGGCCATTGTCAAGGCTCCTGCTTATGGGGGAGGCCAAGTTTTAACAGAGAAGTCACAGTGATGGGCTCCATTAATCCTGCACACAATGGAATGTGGCTCAGGGTGCAGTCGTGGGAAATGCCTTTGAATGCACTCATCAGATGTCACACAGGGATGATTGATTTACTGGAAAGGCTACCTTGGGCCTAGGGATTTACTAAACTTAGAATTTTTTTGACGTTCCATATATACACTCACTCATCGTTCCATATATACACTCACTCATTGCTGTGTTGTGTTGGAACCAACCCACAATTGATCCTCCAGAGGGTTTTCAGAGGCTGTTCTGTCCCCTGGAAGGAGATTATCCATCTTTCTCCAAGTCGCTGGCAGTTCTAATCCGTCTGTGGCTCAGGGAGAAGGATGGAGAGTCTATTTTGTGATTACAGCCTTGGAAACTCAGAACAGATGTAGTGGGAGTGAGTTTTGAGTTCCATTGATAACAGACAATTTACAAAGGTCTGGAGCTTTTGCAGAGCACTGTGGAGGTTACAGACCAATTGTCATTTCCCCCTCTGTTGTTGACTGCAATAAATTAAGTAGGTAAAGGATCAGCCTGCAAGGTCATTTTGACCCTTGTACGCGGTGTGGAAAGTGAGAGGCATCGAATCAAAGGCTGTTGGTTTGTCTAGCTTTCTATTGGATGTTCTCACATGAAATGTACAAAACTCACGTATGAATTCTGAGGTGGGAGAAGTGGCAGAGCAGTGAAATGTATGCCATTTCTCTCCTCGCTCGTGCAGCTAATTCAAGTGAAACAGGCAGCGAGCAACCAGCTATTGGGCTTGTGGCAGATGAGACTGTTTTGATGACATGTGGAAGAACGCTTTCTCATGCAAATGCTGATTTTCTTGGGCACCTCGTGATTAGCCCTTGGCCCAGTGAAGCAATGCTCTTAACACCATCAAGAACAATTTTCTCCTCGAGTGATCTTTTCCAAAAGGGTTCTCACCGAGGAGTTATTTTTCATTATTATTAGAATTTAAGTACCGCGCTTCAGTTGGGTGTCCTATCCTGGGACATAACCTTTAGCTGTCACTGTCAAAAGATAAACAGAAGTGAAACTGACATGAACCTGATTGAATGAGAGGAAATGGAGAATGAAAGATATTTATCCCAAAATGTTAATGTGCATATTTGTGTGCGGGCTGCATAAACAGCTGAGCTGATGCGCTGGTGGAATGGATGAGAAATTTCTCTATTTTATGACAATATCTCTGTTAACTACTTGAAATTTTTTTCAATTATCTATTTGAAAGGATGTTGATTAACTCTTAAGAGTGGACTAGTTATTTCCAGGGATTTTCCTCTCTGAACATCCTCCAGGGCTATTAGTAACCGGAGTTCCAAGGGACGTGACTTTCAATTACGAGTGAAACATCTCTGGAAAGGATCAGCATCTGAAGCCCTATCCAGGTGAATCTGATTTTGCTGCTTTTCCTAAGGAGTCCCCCGCAATCTCCTGACTCCAAACACACGATATAGCTTTGAATCACTGCTCTGAGGTGTGTGGGAGTTGCCAAATCATTGAAACTTGAAGACTTGAGGTCCGTGTATCACCTACCCTGTATGGAACCTCACATTTTAAAGCATGTTAACTCTGGACTCTGCATTTTTTTTCCTTCTTTTAAGTGCCTTTAGTTTTCTAATGGTTCAAATGAAATAGTGTGCATAGATACACGTGTACCTGGTGATTGGAGGTACGTTTTGTGTAATAGCAACCAAGATATCTACCAGTCTCAGAACAACACTATGTGGAGAGGAAACTATCATCTATACTTTTTAGATGAGGACGTTAAGACAGAGAATTCAGTGAACTGGCTCTAAGTTGCCAGGCATGTTGGCAGCAAAACAGGAGTTCAATCCACAGGCTGAGAAAGTAAAATGCAAGTCCATAACAAATCACGCTCAAGTCTTGCAGGACGCATGCAATTCTGGATTTTCCCAGACGCTTGTAGAACATGATCTTATAAGACTACAAAAGAAGCATTCTGGCAATTTGATGTCACCTTATTTTATGGGTGTTCTCTTGTGTACACAAGGTATTTCCTTACTACAGTATAATCTATGAAGCAAATGGAAGTGCAAATGCATCATCACCGCCATCTTTGACCCCTCCAGGGCAGTATGACGTTAACAATGTAATGGATTAAAAAGTCTTCAGTTGCTTTGCAAAACTGTGATCACCTATGAATAATCTATGTCCTCCAACAAAGATGACTCTAAACTCTCTGAATTTGAGAGTTAGGAAAATCTGTTTTGCATGACTTGGTTATCATCAGAGAAGGAAAAGGGGGCAAGAATGAAAAGGGGACGAGGGAAGACTGAATATGAGTGTGAAGGGAAGAAAAAAGTAATTAAGGGGGAAAAAAATCGAGAGGAAGGCAGGCAGGCAGGTAAGTAGGAAGGAAGGAAGGTAGGAAAGAAAGTAAGTGCTAAAGAAAGTCAATAACCAGGGCAGGGAAAGTTTGCATTGATTTAGGAGTTGAGGAAATGGACCAGGTGACAGCAAATTAGAGCATGCATAATGCATGGAGAATGCACTTTCTGGAGCAGTCCCAGATCAAAGATCCCACAGAGGAGCCTGGAATCAATAACTTTAAGTGCCCAAATTGTTTCAGAAAAGCTTACAGAGAAGCCTGAGACCTATTTTTTTTTTTTTAAAAAGGAGATCACATTTAGCCCCAAAGAAGTCGGCAAGGTGTTACTCAAAGTCTAGATTTCTTCTAGACTTCTAACTTGCCAGAGGGGCTATTTTTCTACCAAATAACATACAGTCTGAAGAGAAAATGGGAGGAGAGATCACTGCTAGAGAGATGGAAGTAGGTGGAAGTTGACAAAGAGCCAAAGTGAAGAAAAACACGCTGCGTGACTGAGAGTTATATGGAACTGAAGGCTTTTAAAAGTTAAGGTGGGTTTTAAAAAAAAAAATCTTACAATGGGAAAGAAAGTAGCCACACTGGTGTTTGTTTCATTTCCATGATGCCTTTAAGAGGCCAGGAGCAGTAAGTAGCTGCCTACCTTCCTCATTTCTGTTTCTTATTAGTTTTGATGAAATCTCTGTTGACTAACTAGCTCATCTGAATTGCAAACAAGAGATTTTTGCAGATGAAGATATGCATCTGAACTCCAGTTCAAATCTTCATGAAATCTTCATTTCAAGATGCCTTTATTTGGTGTAAAAAGAAAGAGTAGAGCTGGATTGGCGTTTGTAGATATCTCTGTATGCATTATCACAACTTTCTAACGTAATAGCTTCCACACTGCCATAGCACATAGCGTGGGGAACAAACTCTACTCTTGTCCGTTTCTTAGGGATCTCAATGGGAGATACTGAGTTATATTAGAATTCTACAGTGGGTAAGTTTCTTGTTGCTGCTGTAACAAATTACCACAAAGTTATAGTGGTTTAAAACAAATTGATGCATTTCTGGAGGCTAGAAGTTAGAAACTTAAGGTATTGGCAGGACTGAGTTCCTTCTGAGAAGGAACTTGTGAGAAGCTTCAAGGGAGAATCTGTTTCTTGGCCTTTTCCCCCAATGGCCTACGTTCTTTAGATTGTGGCCCCTTCTCCCATCTCCAAAGCCATCAACACAGCGTCTTCTCAACTCTGCTCCCATCCTTCCATCCACTCGAAGGGCTGTTGTGATTCTGTCAGATCCACCTGTGTATTCCAGGATAATCCTATTAAGATCCTTAATATAATACCACATTTAAAGCAAGATGGTCTGTGATTCTAAGGGGTCGAGTCATGGACATCATTAATCAACCACCAATCTGTATACAGAGAATACGGGCAACATGTAAAAAATATGAGGGGTATGAATGTATTAAGGAATCCCTGGTGGTACAAATGAATAAGTGCTTAACTATGAGTTGATAATTGAGTAAGAGAGGCCTGATAATCTACTTCCTAAAGATCACAGCCTTGGAAACTATGGCAATAGGTGGAACTGACCTGCCTGCAACTAACAACAATAAAATGAATTCATTTACCAGGTAAAAATCATATAACCACATTCGTTGCTGATGAGTCAAATGCAACTCCTAGATACCGTACAGGGAAGAGGAGAACGGTTCCATAGACTTTCCAAGGTTGTAATCCCTATGAAAGCAGACAGCCAAAACTTTACATTATGGAGCAGCTGGTGGATTTGAACTGCTAAGCACTTAACCACTGTATCACCAGGCCTTACAAATCATACATGTGTATGATAGTGCTCTGTATATTTTATGCATAGATAATTATCTTCTCTACCACTCAATAGAGTTGCTTGCATGTTAGTTAGGCCTTGTTTCCCCAATTTGGAAGGCATGAAATGTTGTCAAGAGGATGCTTGTTTCATAGCATGATTCTGGGAGTGTTCCTTCATTCTCTAGCTTTTGAAATAATTGAAGTAGAATTGGTGATAGTTCATTTCTGAATGTTTGGTGGCGTTCACCCATGAAGTCACCTGGGCAAGGACTTTTGTTGGGGTGAGTCCTCTTATGATCTGATTAACTTCTTTTGTGATGGGTCTGTTTAAGTGTTCTACATCTATCTTTGCCAGTCAGGGTAGAGTGTGGGTGTCTAGGAATTTTTCGGTTTCCTCTAGTTTTTCCAAAATCACTGGAGTATAGCTTTCATAATTAGTTATCATCAATTTAATTGCATCTGGTTCTGTTGAGATGTCATTGGTTTTTTTTTCTTTCTTTTTGAGCTATTTATGTCTTTCTTTTCCTTTAAGTTTGCCAGTGGTTTGTATATTTCATTGAGGCTTTCCAAGAATCAGCTCCTGGTCTTGTTGATGGTTTAAATTGTTTTTCTATTCTCTAGCTCATGGATGTCAGCCCTTGTCCTTATAATTTCCTTTCTTCTAGAGGTTGTGGGGTTATTTTTTCTTTACCCTGGCACAACTTATAGATGTAATTATCCTTCATTTTCCTACCGTTTAGAACCTTTCTTTTGGAACTTTTTTCCTGCAAGCGACTGTCTTCCCCCACCCCATTTTCTCTTTAATATTTACATTGTGCTCAAATGAACTTAGAAACATGAATTTATCAATAGAGTGTCAAATAATGAATTTATGATGACAATCTCTCTGCTTAAGTGGTCAGGGAGCTGCTTGCTCTGTATTTGCTGTAATTATGAAATAGTTTACTTTGTCCCTCCTTTTTCTACTGTGTTTGCCCATTGCCATAAACTGCCCCCTGAGGACTGCCTTTGCCATGTCCCAGAGGTTTTGATATGTTTTTCACTTCCTCGCATTTCAAGGAAGTGTTTTCCTAATTTCTTGAGCGAATTTACTAATTAAGGAATCCTTCTTAGTCCACATGCTCAATTAAGAGCCATTACCAGAGTTAGTGACAAGATATCGATACACTGATAGGTAACTATTGACATATGCATTTCAATTGCCACCAGTGTGATTCTGACTCAGAGCAACCGCAAGTATATCAGAATAGAACTGTATTATTTAGGGTTTTCATTAATTTTTTCCAAAGTAGATTACCTGACCCTTCTGAAACACCATTGAGCAGATCCAAATTACCAGCCTTTTGGTTAGGAGCCAAGAGTAAATTGTGCCATCCAGGGATCTTAGGGCCTTTACCACTGAGTGAATTTGCTGTTAAATTCGAGTTTTTCCATTACTGATAAACACCCCTCTTCTTTTTAAACCGAGGAGAGCTCTCTACTTGAACAACACTACAGTTTCCTACTGGGCCACATTAAGCCTACGTGACAGAAACAGGTTAAAGGTTATCCCACTCGGTGCTGGTGAACAGTGGTAAACTGGACCCATCTGGTGAGCATCAAGGACTGGGCTACTGGTCTTAGGTATTATTCAACTCAAGTCCTTGAACCATCAAGAATAATGACACTAGTGATAAAATAACCTCAGAAAGTGGAGTGAGCGAGTGTGGAGTTTCTGTTAATGATAGTGATGTTTGGACAATATGATGAGCATAATTCATGTTCCTGAATTGTCCATGCAAATGCACATGGAATTGGCCAATGTTGTGTTACATCTATAGATTTTACCACAATCAAACAATGTTTAAAATGGAGAGAGAGAAGTGCAGAGGATGTGTTTCTTTCACAGCCCCAGGAAAATTAACTGATAATCCCTATGGGAGCACCCCTAAGGAGTGAAATTCTGAAAGAAGTCGTCAGGCTTCTAGGCAGAAAGGCTGCCTGGGGAGCAGGGGAAGGAGCATGTGAGAGGCCAGAGATGAAGGGAGGAGAGGTGAAGGAAGGGCAGAGGTCACAAGGAAACCTTCTTACGTTTCAGGTCACATATTCCAAGGTTATCTTAAATAGCCTTGTGGGTATGAGGCCATGTTCTCCTTCCTGGAAATGCCTTCATGTTCACGTTTCTTTGACTTATGGCATATTTGAGCCTGACCTGTAATTTCCTTGGAAATAGAAGTAAAGGTAGACTATCAGAGTCCACTCAAGTTCCTTTAACTTCCAGAGATGAGCTGGGTGGCCAAGTCAACAAGGGAAATGAGACTGCTTCCCAGTATGACAATTCTTCTTGGAGAAGATAGAATTCCAAAGATTTGACCGACAAAGGGTGTCTGAAAATGTCCTCTTTGGTTTGCCTACAAATAGTCATCCAAGCAAACCTCTAAATAAAGAACCATTCAATTGAAAGACTTAAGGGTTTAACTACTTAGTATATGAAGGTGGAAATCAAGAAATGGGCTCATTAAACAGGTATTATTTCAAGACTGACTGTAATTGTGGAACGTATTGAAGCTGTATAAGGGTGTGCACCACACTGACTGAGACAGCCTTAAAGAACTCAGTCTAAGGAGGTTAGGGAATCATAGGTGTGTAAGTGATGACTGGGGGGGAAACACCATATCAATTGCATAAAATTTGAGGTCTTGTTACTGTTCACATTCAGTAAGTGTGGGACACTATTTTGGAGAGCAGCAGAAAAGTAGCATATCTGATGCAACCTTCTGGAGGATGAACAAGGCTTTAATGATTGACGCTGAGAAATTTTCGCGGGCCGTTAGATGTGGAGGGAACAATTGCCTGACCAGGGAGAGTAAGCAGTAAAAATCAGTGGGGACACTGAGTTTTTCTTGAGGCATTCTGGAAAATGAGACAAATAATGAAAAAATTCAGTGCATGGTCTATGAAGTGTTGTGGATGGGGGAACTACATCTAAAACACTTTCCATTTTGCTATTATGAGTTCAGAATCTTGCAGAAAATGTAGACTATGGATGTAACGAACTGTGACAACCCCAAATTTTGTGCACCAATTGTACTTACTCATCTTCCTTTTTCTGGTTCCTCTGAGAATGTTTTCCTTCTGTGTGTGTGATCGTGCTTCGGCTTGTTGTCTCTGTGTGTAGGGAACATAGATAGAGCTTGACCAGTCTTGGTGCAATCCTCTAGACATTGTCATGGGTTCAAAGATAAGCATGAGGTTCGTGCCAGCCTATCAGTAATTTCTAGGACATTTCAACTACAGATAGTTGGAAAGAGTGAACAGGAGAATGGAAATCATGAGTGGTGAGGGGAAAGCTGCCAAAGCTTTATGAAGCTGGGAGAAGACTGATAACACGTGAGATCCTAGGCCTGAAGCCAGCTGCATCCATGGCCTTTCCCATTACAGGAGCCAATTCTCCTTTTGACATAACCTCGATGGGGTTAAGTTTCTCTCAGCTGCCATGGAAGAGGTCCCAAGAAACTCAACAAGAGCTTACTGCTCTTAGGAAGTGGGACACAGCTCAACTGAGTAAAGTTGGGCAAAGATATAATTCTTTATAAAGAGATATATTCCTCCCTGATGGGAATAACATGGCAATGGGAATAACGTTTGGTATTTCTTACAGGGATTTTGTCCTTTCCTAAAGTTAGCATTCTAAAGACGTCTACTGTAAGGTGGATATGGTGGTGCTAGGTGATTTTCATATGCTGTTTCATTCTGCCTCTCAAAGCAGCTCTTATTATACCTAATACACACATTGTTGTTGTTATTGATTGCTGTTGAGTCGAGCATGACTCCTAGGGACCCTATGGACAAAAGACCTGAAGTCTTTCTATAACTCTCGTCATTTCTCATAGTTCGTAGTTTCCAGAGGCAAGAAGTTTAGGAAGTGGATGCCACTCCTGCTTCACATGTTGTTGTTGTTGTTATGTGCCGTCGAGTCGTTTGCGACTCCTAGCGACCCTATGTACAACAGCCCTAAACCCTGCTCTGTCCTGTGCCAATCGCATTGCCTCTGACACATAGAGCATTAAAATCCCATTAATCTTGGACTGTCTGCTCCAGATCACAGTTATGTCCTCCACACCTCTCTTAAGTACCCTGGGAGTATTTAATACTTCCTGGAAAGTGTTCTCTTGATAGCACTAATGTGAAAGCAGCCCTGAAGTATAGTCCTGTGTAGAGCACAGGGGCAGAATTTCACGGATGTCTTCGAAAAGTACTCTCATTCACTTGAAAACAGCTGGCAAGGTATGTTTCCTAGATTATTTTTCAACCAAAAGAGGATAAAAGGACTCCTGGAGAGAGGAGATGACAACCATTGTGAGCCTCTCAGGAAATCTCTTCAGTCTTGAAGAGGTGGTACGTTTCAATCACGAAAGTGCTGTACGTTTTCTAACAGCTTTTCCTTTGCTCTCTAGGGCTGCTCTAACAAAGTACCACAACCTTGCTGGCACATTAGAACTGCATTCTGTCATAGCTCTGTAGGCTAGGATTCGGAAATGAAGCTGTCCGGCAGGTTGATTCCTTCTGAGGCCGAGCCTGTGTCATGCCTCTCCGCTAGCGTCTGGTGGTGGCTGCTGAACCTTGACATTCTTTGTCTTGTAAAGGCATCATTCCAGTTCTGCCTCCATGGCAAAAGAGCCATCTTTCCTGTGTTTGGTTGTGGGCTTTTTTGTTTTGTTTGTTTTAAATGTCTCTTCTTTTATAAAGGAATTCGAGTGGAATAGTGCATTGTGTACTGGACTGCTAACTCACTGGTCAGGGGTTCAAATCCACCAGCTAGTCTGAGAGAGGAAATAATGGACAATCTGGTCTTGTAAAGATTTCCAGCCTTTGGTCCTGCTCCAAGCCAAATGGACCACCCTGCTCTTTAGATCTTGTGTTAAGCACGTTGTCTAAGAGCTTTATTGCCAAATAAGACCACAGTCAAAGGTCGCTGGGGTAGGGACTTCCATACGTCCTTTTGGAGGACAAAATTCAGTTCACAACAGGGACCAAAATTGTATTCCGAAAGTACGTATTAGTCTAGCTGGGTTTGTTAAAAGATGAAAGGAAGCTATATCCTTAATTTCATGAATTATGTCCATACAAAACGCCTAATTGGGTGTTCCTGTGTTGCCAGTTTGACTGCACTGAGTGAATGAAACCTTGTTCAGATGTGTTGGGGCTCTGAGGAAGAATCCAGTGTTGATTATGGTGTCTTGAACACATCCTGCATAGACTAAATGAACAACTACTGTTACATGCCAGTGAGTTAATTTTTTACTCAAAGCAACTACGTGTGACACGATAGAATTGTTGCAAAGGGTTTTCTGAGCTGTCACTGTGGTTAGGAGCACATCACCAAGTTCAAGGTTTGACCACCCATCCCACTCCCTTTCAATAAGCAGTCTAGTGTTTAACTATTTTGGCATCTAGAATATAGTAGGCTGTGGATATGAATGTCTCACTTCCGAGAAGAGCAAGAAGTAAGATCGAAAAAGCCCATGGCAAAGAGATACACAGGAAAGATTTATATCATAATTGTAATCTTGAGATTGAATTTCAAGTACATAGTACTACAAAATCTGTCAACATTACTTCATCGATGACATAGAGTAGGTTATTTACAATTGTTTATGCTTTATTGAAAAACAAAGGAACACAAAGCAATACAATCCCCACCCAGAGTAGACTTTTGTAAACAATATTTTCCCATAACAACATAGTGTTAAAAGTTTCAAATCATAGAATTGTTGTTTTTACAATGGCTTAGATCTCTCTCTCCTCCTCCTCCCTTTTCTTCCTCCCCATTTCACCCTTCTCAAAATAAGAGTATGAAAGAAAGCATATTTCAGTGTTACCAGTTCTAGGGATAAGCCCAGGACTCAATAATCACACCAATGTGTAGTTCCAAGTAAGTGAACCAAAGGTCAAATTTCCTTTCAAAGTAGCTTAGGAATATCAATAAGGAATAAAAAAGTTTCATGAATACATGTAAAACTCCCAAATCCTTTCTATATCTCTACTTGCTAAAGACTGCAATCATATATACTTTCAGTCTCTGTGTCAGTCCGCCTCTTTGAGGGTCTTCCTCTCCTTCACTGGCTCTCTACTTTGCTAACATGATGTCGCTTTCCAAGGCCTGGGCCCCTTCCTAACAATATGCCCAAATACAATGTTTAACATTATGTTAAGATGAAAAACAGCTCTCCAAAACTGGTAATATTTCAAAGCTGACCGTAGATGGGACTAAAAGAGTTTGAAGTTTGAGCCCAAGAGTTTTCTTTCAGATCTTTCTTGATGGTCAAGAGTCAGTGTTCCACCTTCTCTCAGTGGAAGTCAAAATATAAATGCAGCAGTGGAACTGGGACCTTTTAGCGTGGAGACAGCCAAGATGTCCCAGCTCGGGAGCCCATTTGCTTCAGTGCCCCCCACTGACCCTCGAGCCAGCTGGCAGAGTCGGCATAAGCCAGTGGACACTGAACCTGTGAAAGCAGTTCACCTGGAAGCCCAAAGCCCAGACCAATTAGGTTCTCTGAGAGGGTGAGCCTAGGACATCTCTAGCCTCACTCTGAACTCTCACATGACTTCGCAGTTACCCTTGTCTTTAGCCAAGTGAAAAATCAAACTATCCATGATTAAAAACAAATGCTACATTTGGTGCCACAGTTGCAGAGAGCTGAAGGTCTGCTGTGTGTATTCCACACGAGAACGAACTGGAGGAGACAGAATAAGAGATGGAATTTAGGGAACCATGTGATCTTTTTTACTTTGGGATTATGCTGTGAATTTCCCCTGTAACCATGTAGTTGAATTTTCACACATGATAACAATATTGTTCTTCATAGCAGATGGAGCCTTTTATGAGAGGGTTTTTTGCACCTTATTTTGTCTTCATATGTCTAAAAATTATACATAAAGACCCCAAATATGAACAGTTCACCTATATCTTGCCAACCCTTTGTGTTTTTTAAATGGCAAACTAGGAGGTAGTGGGGCTGTTCAAGTTCTGAAAATGTGTAATGACCCCCATTATGGGAATTTGAAAAGCTGTCCAATTTCAGAGACTCCATTGTGAGAGAGAAAGGGAGAGTGGGGGTAGGGGCTATGTGGAGGTGTGTGTTGATGGAGGTGGGGGAGGTGGAGAATGATGGTAGTGCTGGACGTGCAAGAACCACATGAGTCCAAAAGTTGAGCCAAAAACCAATCCAGGCAAATACGGTGCTTGGCTAGCCTTAGCCTCATTTGAAATGTCTGCTATTTTGAACGGATTTTAAAATGAGCAATGAGGAACTTCCCCGGTAAAGGCAGCAACTGCTACCTTTCGACTCACTTGAGTCTTCTGCAGGATGGCAGTTGAGTTTTAGAAGGTTAAATGGAAAATTTAAAATATACAGAGTCACCTTGAGTCACCAAATGTTGTTGTTGTTAAGTGCTGTCGAGTCGCAGGTGACTCATAGCGACCCTGTGAAGGAGAGTCCTTGACGCTTGGGTGTCTC
Source organism: Elephantulus edwardii (assembly GCF_000299155.1). Classification (NCBI taxonomy): domain Eukaryota; kingdom Metazoa; phylum Chordata; class Mammalia; order Macroscelidea; family Macroscelididae; genus Elephantulus; species Elephantulus edwardii. The sequence continues at coordinate 2,506,981 of NW_006399865.1, forward strand.
TCATCCTCTCTCCAGGTTCATAGGGTTTCCGGAGGCAAGCTATTATGGAAGTGGATGCCACTCCTCCTTCCCTGCTTTGAAGGAGCGGAATGTGATAGAATGAAAGAGGGAGTTTTAGGGAAGTTTGGCCCCATGAGTTACCTATTGTGTGTTCCTAAACTTTTGTTTTTACTTCCCTTGTGATCTAATTAATGTTGTATTTTACACAATTATTTTAGACTCAATCTCTGGAGCCCCTCTCAACTCTAGCATTCTGTGATTGTAATAGTTAATGAAGTTTTGTCTTCCAGAATATTCCCACCCCCCACATGCCTTGCATTTGAGAACCTATAAGGGACTACATAGATTTTTCTCTATGACACTGACCGCCTACAGCCATACCATATTAGCACAATAGGCATGGAATGGGTCAGTTGGGTTTTGACACAGCTGGTCATTTGGTCAGATGATAACTGGTGATGGAGGTGGAAGCAGTAATGCATGAGTTAGTCCCTGTTTTGTAAAGATGCTATACATCCAATTCTCCTTAAAGATAAGTTGCACACAAGACAAAGGTAGATTAGTAAGACAAGTCTTGCCCAGGATTTAAAGCAAAGGGAAGGCAGAACAGGCACTTAGTGATGGCCAGAGGGCCACCAAAGCATTCCATGTGTGTTCGATTCATGTCAAGGTTACCAGAGTTGAACAACATTGCTCGATTGTATTAGCTATCTGATGCTTCAGCCCTGAAGAGCATGGGTTGGTTATCTCACAGCATGGCTGAGTCTGGGTCCTCTGCAAGGCTGCCCTCAGGGTGCTGGCTGGGGTTGCCTTCTCCACTGAGGCTCAAGGTCCTCTTCCAGCTCATGCAGGTTGTTGGTTGCCTTGGATTTCTAGTAAGTTGTGGGATTGAGGGCTCTACTTTCTCCTTGCCTGTCGGCCACCCAACTATATGATTTTCTTCACAAGCAACTGACTTGTCCAATGACAGCAGGGGGAGAGTCTAGCAGAGTGAATAGCTCCATTTTAGATATTACGGTAAGTAATCCCTACACATATCCTGTACACTCATTACTTTTACTGTTAGTCTGCTGGTTAGAATCCAATCCTAGGACCTGTTCACGCTAAGAAGATAATACAGTGATGTGAACAGTCTGCCTCTGCAGACGTCTGGGAAGCCACTCTCAAGTCTGCCCAGGGTGTTCTCTAATCATTAACCAATCAATGATTTCACTCAACAGTGATCCAGAGGGTCAACTCTGTTCATGGAATGGGTTCAAACTAGCAGCCTTTTTTTTTTTATTTTTTTTATTAATAGGCGAATTGTTTAGCCACTGTGTCATTAGGAGTTCTTTCAATAAAGTGTTTTTTGTTGGAATGTGCCATCAACTTGGAACCAACCCATGGCTGACCCTCCAGTGGGTTTTCAGAACCAGTACATCGCACAGCAAGAGATTGTCCACCCTTCTAATGAGCCTCAGTAGCTGGTGAATTTGTAGTGTGTTCCTTTGGGTTTGCAGCACAGCTTCTTACCACTAGGCCAAAGACTTAGGGAGCTGATGTGCACAAAACAAACCAACCCCTTGCTAATAAATTCATTCTGTCACGTAGCGGATCTATAAGACAGAGTAGAACTGCCCCACAGGCCTTCATCTTTCTCCTGTGGAGCAGCTTAGAACCAGTGACCCTGTGGTTAGCAGTCCAGTGCTTTAACCACTGCCACTCAGGTGTGCACAAAACAAAGAATCTGAAGGTGGTGCACTGATAGCATTTCTTGGATTACAATCTCCTAGAATTCTAACATCTAAGTTAACTTCTGTTTCCTTCTTGAACCCTAACAAATACCTAGAAATTGTTATGTGCCATCGAGTCGTTTGCGACTCATAGCGACCTTGTGTACAACAGCCCTAAACCCTGCTCTGTCCTGTACCAATCTTATTGTCTCCGACACACCTAGCCGACACACCTAGCCCCATTACTCCAGTGACCGAAGCAATCCACCTCATAGAGGGTCTTCCTCTCCTACGCTGCCCCTCCACCGTCCCAAGCATGATGTCCCTCTCCTAGGACTGATCCCGTCTTGCAACATGTCCAAAGTATGTCAGATGGAGCTTCAGATTCCTTGCTTCCAAGGAGCAGCCTGGCTTCACTCTCTCCAGGACGAACCTGTTTGTTCTCATAGCAGTCCATGGTATATTCAATACTCTTCTCCAGCACCACAGCTCAAAGGCATCAACTCCAAATTACATGGCCAAATTTGCCCCCTAAACTCTTGTTTTGGCTTAATGTTTTTGACCAAGGTTTCTCAGCATCAACACTCTTTAACTTCCCCCCCTTCTTTGTTTGAGCGCTGAACTTTAATTTCCCCGAGCAGAAACAGGCCTCTCCCTATTTCCCACTCCAAGACACCAAGGTCTGCATTCCTGACCCAGACATAGCCCTGGGCATCGGCACTCTGGATATTTACTTGTAATGGGAGCTGTCCTGTTGATCATAGGATGTTGAGCAGCATCTCTGGCCTACAGTCATTAGATGCTAGAAGTACTACCTCCCAGTTGAAACAAACAAAAATGCCTTCAGGCACCATGAGGCATTGGCTGCTGTGAAGGTCAAGGACCGCAGCCTTCAATATGGATTGAAGCTCAACATCAAGAAAACAAAGATTCTCACCACTGGGCCAGTTAGCAGCTTCATGATGGTTGGAGAAGAGATTGTTGATAATTCCACCTTGCTTGGTTCCACAATCAGCACCCTTGGTACCAGCAGTGAGGAAATCAAAAGACAAATTCCATTGAGAAAATCTGCTGTCAGGAACCTCTTTAGAGTACAGTCTAGAGACTAAAGTGCTCCTTTTCCAGGCCATTGTCTTCACAATTCCTTGCTATGCATCTGAGAGGTGGACAGTAACTAAAGATGATAGAAGAAGAATCTATGCCTTTGAATTGTGATGCTGGAGAAGAGTGTTGAATGTACTGTGGACTGCCAGAAGAATGAGCAGGTCTGTCCTTGAGAGAGTGAAACCAGGCTGCTCCTTGGAGGCAAGGATTTTGAGGCTCCATCTCACATACTTTGGGTATGTGACCAGGAGGGACCAGTCCTTGGAGAAGTTCATCATGCTCGGATGGGTGGAGGGACAGCGCAGGAGAGGAAGACCCAGGATGAGATGGATTGATTCCGTGACAGGAGGAGTGTGAGTGGATCTGTTAGAGACGATGAGATTGGTTCAGGACAGGGCAGGTTTAGAGTTAATGTACATAGGGTCACTATGAGTCACAGGTGACTTGAAGGCACATAACAAGTATCCCTTCAAGACAAAATTCCTCATGGTTGAAAATTATGCCTTTGACTAAAAAACGTAGCAAAATTTGGAGGTCATGTTTCTTTCATAATGGAAAGATTTCTTTGCTCCACAAATGAAATGTAAACTTCTTGAAAGGGGTACACTTTGTCTCAACTAGTGCCTATAACAAGTTTTTTTTAAAAAAAGGCCAAAATATGTGTTGAGGACAGTCATGATAAATGACTAGGTATCTTAGGTGCTTGGGAGTGCCAATTTCTGGAATAAAAGGACCAAGGCATACCACTCAAATTCACCACCGATTACTAAAAGAGAGTTCACTGTCTCCAGAGAGTTGGAGATGTTGACAAGAGATTATGGTCATCCTCTGTATTCACAGCCACAAACTATCATAGTGAAAGGAGACCCACATAAGACCTACTATGCTCCCAGTAGAAATACTAACATTTTTACTGGGCTTTTGCCTTTCACTGGTCATACGACCCTCCCAACAAATAAAGATGGATTTAGACACTTGGAGACATTGTACCTTATCATCCATGGATTTAGACACTTGGAGACATTGTACCTTATCATCCATGCATACAAGGGCTCTGTGTGTGTGTGTGTGTGTGTGTATGTATGTGTGTGTGTGTTTGCACAATAAGCTCACAGCTGAAATCCTTTGCCTTTATTTTACTGGAGAGACCAGAATGTGAGTTTTTTGCATGGTCTGTACTTTTCCAAATCTTCTAGTGTATTCTTTTGACAGTAGAGATGTGTTTTAAATCAGCTTCTAAATTCTGTGGCTTCGTAAATTACACCAATTACTTGCATGTACTTTCCCTTGAACTTCCACTTCTAGCAACAGCGCTTCCTGTGAATAGAGAGGAACTCACATATTTACTTATGGCTCCCGTTTTCCTCCTTTCACCCCTTCTCCTTCTCTTCTTCCTTTGATATTCTTGCCTTCTTATTTGGCAAGATCAGTCCAGTTTTTCTGAACTAGATGTTTAGAAAGGTACCTTCTGAATGGATGATAAGATCACAGATTTCGTAAGCTTGGCCCAAACAAACCTTGACCCTTGGGATGGCAGGTGGGAAGAAGCCACAACCAAAGTCCTGTTTGATAGAAATGACTTCTTTTTAGACCAAACCAGTCAGTCCATCAAAATACGTGTGTGAAGTGACACACGGTGGATTTTCGTAGAGTTGTAGGGTTTAGAGAGTTATTGTGGGGGTGAGGGATATGCCTGGTTCTTAGACCTTGTTTAGTACCTCTGTGTCCTTCAGCATTTTATAATAAGGAGCCCTTTGGTCTTCTTCAGCCAGGCTGATATATTTTAATTATGATATGAGCAAAGAATATTGTCTACACTATGGACTGCTGTAAGAACCAACACGTCTTTGTTGGCAGAAGTATAGTCAGAATGTTCCTTAGAATTCTTAGAGATTGAAGTATGTGAATACATCACCGAGAGGGACTATCCCTGGAAAGGCATAAACAAACAAACAAAACACAATCTCCTTGTTGTCTAGTCAGAACCGAGGGGTAGCTAGCTCCCTGTGCAGCAGGTTTTCAGAGGCTGTGACTCACAGGAGGAGACTTCCCATCCTTCTCCCTCAGAGCAGCTGGCATATCTGATAGAAAGAGGATTGGTGACTTTGAGCTGTGGTGCTGGAGAAGAGTGTTCAATCTACCATGGACTGCTAGGACAACAAACAGGTTTGCCCTGGAGAGGGTGAAACCAGGCTGCTCCTTGGAGGCAAAGACTCTGAAGCTTCGTCTGACATACTTTGGACATGTTGCAAGGAGGGACTGGTCCTTGGAGAGGGACATCATGTTTGGCAGAGTGGAGGGACGGTACAGGAGAGGAAGGCCCTCGATGAGATGGATCTATTCTCTGACTGGAGTGGTGGGAATGAATGTGTTTGAGACAGCGAGGTTGGCACAGGATAGAACGGCGTTTAGGGCTCTTGTATATAGGGTCACTATGAGTCGCAAATGACTCGATGGCACATAACAACAACAACTTGGCCTCTATTACCCAGCATTTCATTAAGTATTTTTTTAAAATCTGTGTCCATAAGAGCTATTGATCTATAGTTTTGGGGTGTTGTTTTTGGTTTTTTGGTGTTGTGGTGTTTTTTTTTTGTTGTTGTTGTTGTTGTTTTTTTTTGTGATGCCTTTGCCTGCTCTTGGTATCAGGGTTGTGCTTGCTTCATACAATGACTCTGGGAGTCTGTCTTTCTTTCTTTCTTTTTCTCTCTCTCTCCCTTCCTCCCTTCCTTCCTTCCTCTCTTCCTTTCTCTCCTCTCTCTCTCTCTCTCTCTCCTCTCTCTCTCTCTCTCCCTCCCCCCCTCTTTCTCTCTCTGTTTTTCTCCCCCCTCTCCTCTCTCTCTCTCTCTCTCTCTCTTTTTGTGCATGTACCGTCAAATCGGATCTGGCTGGTACAGGAGGAGATTGCACCTCCTTCTCCAGCAGAGCACCTGGTGGATTCGAATTGGCATTGCCGTTGCAGCTTCTTGCCACTAGGTCGTCTTTTTCTAGTTTTTGAAATAAGTAGAATTGATGATAGCTCGTGTCTGCATGTTTGGTAAAATGTAGCCGTGAAGGCGCCTGGGCCTGTAGTCTTTTTACAACCTGCTCAATTTCTTGTTTCTATTCAGGTGGTCTACATTTGTCTGTGCCAGGGTGAGTAGGGGGTGAGTTTGTGGGAATTTGTCTGCTGGCAGATTGGAACTGCTGTAGAGGCGTTGGCCTTGGAGTTAGCAGCACAACTCTCTCCAAACAAGGCCGCTTGGTCATTAAGAAAAGAGTCGGCCCTCAGTGAGATTCATTAACCTGGTGACTGGCTCAAACATAGTGATGACAGTGAGAATGGGACATGTGCGGGCAATGTTTCCTTCCTTTATAGGGTTGGCATGATGAAGCTTTGAGTGTTAAAGTTCAGCTGTTAACCTAAATATCAGCAGCATCTTCATGGGAGAGAGAGGTGGCAGTTTGCTTCTGTAAAGATGTTAGCCTAGGGAACCCTACGAGGCAATTTTGTGTGCTGGAATTGACTGGATGACCATAGGGTTAGTGGTTTTTGTTTTATTAGGAAGGTCAGAATTATAAAGACCCTTCAAGATCATAAGATCCCGGCAGTGTCTACTGAATAGCACTTGGAGGTAAACTCAGTGCTGTTGTATCTGAACCAACGGACAGCTGACACTCTGGTGAATTTTCAAGAGGCTGTAAATCGCATGGGAAGAGATAAACCATCTATCTTCAGTGGAGCAGCTGGGGGATTCAAATCACTGCCTTTGGGTCAGCAACACAATTCTCTACAGGGTGTATGGCCAGAGCTACCTAAATACCCCTGTTGTTAAGTACTATTGAGTCAGAACTGACCCATGACTGCCTGTCCAGCAGGTTTTCAGAGACAGTAAATTTCACGGGAGGAGATTGCTCATCTTTCTGCCGAGAAGCAGCTCGTGGATTCAAACCACATGTCTTCATGTTAGCAGCGCGACTCCTTACCACCAAGCCACCAGTGCTCCCTTTTGCATATCACTACAATAATCTTGAAAACGGGCCCCAAAAGGGGGAAATGCTAAACATGAAGAAATGACACAAATAAAAATCTAAAGTTCTGAAAATGAGACTTAATGAAACAAGAAGGCAGCAGACATTCAGAAGGAAGAAATGAAGACTTTGCCAATCTTTAGACATTAAGGCACTCTGGTGGCATCGTCCACAGAGCTGCACTGCTTACCGAAACCCAGTGCCTCTGGAGCTTCTGATCCACCAGCTGCTTCACGAGCAGAAGACGGGCTACCTCCTGTCCAGTGTACAGCTTCCTGGGAGCCCGCTGACTCGACGGCTGTGGTAGTACTTGGACGTTTACTTCATCAAAGGCAGGAATTGAGCCTGGTGATGATTCTTGTGCACACTGAAAGTTCTCTTGCCACATCACTGTTGGCTCTCTGAATGTTGAGTCATCTAGAGAACTGTGGTCCTTACTATTTTTATTGATCAGAAGCAAAGCCAGAGTTTGGGTTTTTGTGTTGTTGTTTTGTTTTGTTTTTTTGTTTGTGTGTTTGTTTTGCTATGAATGAGCTGAAAGCTTCAACTGTCTAGAGCATTGTGATGCAGAATGGAGCCACTAGTTTGGGAACGACTAGGCCAACTGATAACTTTGAGAAACTTGGAAGGACTCATTTGCACACCATCTCTCAGCCTGACTCAGTCATCTTCACCCTAAATCAATCACTCGGTTCAAAAAAGGAAATGATGATGTCACGGCCTTGCTCTGTTGATTGTACTTTTATCAACTGATTAAAGTTACTGTGGAAGCACAAACTAGTATAATAATAATTTTTTAAAAGTACTATAGTGTCCATGACAGTATTTTCAGCATATGCAATGTCAATTTTTATAGTTCTTACTTCCAGAAGAACCTCATCATCCCACACCTTTAAAAAGGCTCAATGTATGTATTCTTTTCTTTCTTTTAAATTTTTTTAAATTAATTTTAATGAAAGTTTACAGAAACTTTGGATTTCTATTCATTCATTGTCCCACTTATCTCCTTGCCCATATGTCTTCTTTTTAACACTTTCTCTTGGATACACTTACCCTCAAAACAGACAGGACTGGGCATTTAAAGATGCGAGTCTCTACCTTTGCCAGCAAATGGAAACCTTTCCTTTAATGAAAGTGAGTCGTCATTGTCTTTAGCTTGTACATTACACCTTTAGAACTGACTTGGCCAGATACCCACAGAGAAAAGTTGCCTCAGTGGGAGAAAACGTCAGCGCCCTCCAATGTGCCTGGATTCTCCTTTGTTCTAAAATATGCATAACTGAATTTTGCAAGTGCAAGTTTTGAAGTGTGGCGTGAGATGAGATGGGGTCCATGTTTCCCTTGGAATGGATGAAGGCTGGCATTCCCGGGGGGTGGGGGGCTGTTTCCCCTGGTGAGCTGGTGCTAGAAGTAGGAATTCAAATTTGCATCCTCGTGTGCCGTGGCTTCACTTAGATTTGGAACTGAAGCTTTTAAGTCCACATTGAAGCTCTTTAGTCTCATTCCGGGCATCCGCTTGTACTTGTCTTTTCTGGGCAATCTTGAAGGTAAACACCTGGGGTTTTATTTAAAGAGCTAGAACCTGAACCCTCTTAATCAGGCTTGGCATTTGGGCCTTGCAGCTGGGAGGCATGTTGGCTCACACTCACGTTGGCTGTACAGAAAAATCTGGGGAGGCGGAAGCACGCTCCATGTGGTGCGTTTGAAGTCCCACAAGCAATTTTCTCTTCCCTACTTCTCTGCATTGTTACGTTATTTTAATTGGCATATTCCGCCCCCCCCCCAATGTGTTACACTAGGAGAGCTTGGTACATGCTATGTTTAGCATACAGTGGAGATGATGAGTGCATGACCACGTAGAAACACTAAGCCTTCCTTGTTGGGCGCATGCTCACTGGCGCTGGGCTACAATGATGAAATTGGTGCTTTACAGAAATCACTCAGATGACCCATCTTTCACTTTCCTGCTCCAGGACTCGCGTTTCAGAGCTCCCATTTCATTTCCTCCTTTTATGAGTCCTGTAAGCCCTAAAAAGGTTGGTTAATGTGAAGTTCAATGTATATTCACATACAAATGAAATTTGTGGGTAGAATCATACCTCTTATATCCTGATTAAAGAGCTCCTTGGCACTTATAAAACTGATGGAATTGCTGTGCAACATTAGTCCTGGGGGCGGGGGAGGGAAGAATACTTGAAAAAGTCGAAGGTCAGTGAAGGACATGAAGACCCTCAATGAGGTGGGTGACTGAAAGCACAGGCTTTAGCACAGCAGATGGCACAGATCTGCTCGGGTTTCATGCGGTTGTACATAAAAGCAGAAGGAGTTGGAGCCATTTGGACATAGGTCCTAACAGCATTCTCAGCTCCTTGTCATCAAGTTGGAACTAACTCGCAGTTGACCTTCCATTGGGTTTCTGAACCTGTAAATTGCAGGGAAGGAGATTTGCCCATCTTTCTCCTGCAGAGCTGCTGGTGGATTCGAACTGTTGCCGAAGCATAGCCTTTGGGTTAACAGTGCAACTCCCTACAACTAGGCTACCACAGTTCTAAGAACATTCTTGTTGTGAGGTTCTGTTTAGTCTGCTGTGACTCCTGGTGACTCTGAGAGCAATAGATCTGACTCTTGGCCTATCCTGTGCTCGCCTCCTTACTTCCACCACTGCTCGAGCCCATTGTTACAGTCACTGTGTCAAACAGTCTGCGCGAAGGTCTTCCTCTCTTTGGCTGACCTTCCACCTTTCCAGACATGCTGCCTTTTTGCAAGGGCTGGCCTCTCCTGACATCATGCCAAAAGTATGTGAGACAAAGCTTCTCCAACTTCGCCTCCCAAGAGAAACCTAGCTTCACTTTCTCCATGACATGCTTGTTGGTTTTGTAGTCCATGAGATACTCAGTATTCAAGCACCACAACTCAAAGGTATCCATTTCTCGTTTAAGAGTTCCTTAACAGTAAGTAGTTTCTTGGGCAAACAATATTAGATCAAGAACACCTACCACTGCTTGCTGCCATTAGTTCAATTCTGACTCCTAACAACCCTTAAATGATAAAGCAGAACTGCCTCACAGGGTTTCTGAGGCTGTAATGTCTATGGGTGCTGAAGGCATCATCTTCCTTTCTTGATTTGAACCACTAACCTTTTGGATAGCAGTCCATTGCTCAGCCCTAAGCACCACTGGGGCTCTTTAGTCCAAGAACACCCACTACCCTCCACAAAGTCTCCAAGACGGCCTGTCTTAATGGGAGCAGCCGAGCTTAGCTTTCTTGGAACTGCTGGTGTGTTGGACCCACCAAACTTGGTTAACAGCCCAACACATGACACACTAAACCATCAGGATGACTTTTGTAACTGCAGATAGACACTAACCTGAATTCTTAGATTTATTTCCATTTTATTTGTTAGTAAGTCCATGGGCTTCACTGAAACTTAAAGACACTAATACTTGACTTGTCTTTATGCCTCCAGAATGCTTAGGAATATGATCTGGCTGATAAAACATTAGCATTCTCTCTGCCTTGATACTTGTGTCAAAAAAGAAAAATGAGACTTGCTCCCTTCTTTCTCACTTATATTTACGTTTAGCAGAAGTGGAGCTAGAGTGTTCTTAGCAGCAAAAGTGGTGAGCCTTTGTCTCACATGCATGCTTTCAGGAGGTCGCAGTCTCGAAAGGAACCTCATGCTTGGGAAGGCAGAGGGTCAGTGAGAGAGAGGAAACCCCTCTATGGGATAGATTAGCAGAGTGACAGCGACAACAGGAGACTGTGGGGGTGATGCAGGATCCAGTGGGGTTTGCTCTGTTATACAGGGGCCACTATGAGTCAGAGCAGACCTGACGACACTGAGAACAACAGAGTCCCTGGAAAAGATCTTCTTAAGAACAAAAGCACAATGCTGATTTAAAGGGGCCAGATCTTGATCTGAAAGACGACAACGAAAAAACACTTACTCAAATGCTATTTTCATAATATCTACAAGTTGTGTCAGGGTAAAGAAAAAAAAAGCCTTCATTTTCCTACTATTTAGAACCTTTCTTTTGGAACTCCTCCACCTCCACCCACCACAACTGCCTTTTTCTTTCCTATTGCTACTTTCTTTTCTTTTTAATATTTAAATTGTGTTCAAATGAACTCAGAAACATAAATTTTTTGATGAAAGTGTCAAGCAATGAATTGATGATGATCATTTCTTGGCTTAACTGGCCAGGGAGTCTCTGACCTTTGAAAGGGTGGAATAGTTTTTACTGTGTTAAGTCAAGCTTGACCAAGAGGCTTGATAAGCCAATTTGTGTTTGATTTTTTTATCTCAAGCATGTCAGAGGAGATTTACCAGTCAGATTAGAGACAGGGGGAGCAAGAGAATTGCTGCACTTGGAAGACCTAAGAGTAGTTTTCAGTCTGAATAGTGTACAAAACCTATACAGCATTCTATACCCGTTCAAGATAAGCAATGAGATGCAAGAATTCAGTGCAGCTGACAGATACGAAATAGTTCAAGCTCTCCAGCACTAAAGGTTCTGAGGCATGGGAGATGAAGGTAGGGGATTTCATATGTGCTGAGCCTAGAAAAGACCACTTCCTAGTGTGTTCTGAGACGATTCACTGTGTCATGTCAATTCTAAGTCACGGTGGCCCCCCTGTCCAGTTTCTGAGGCTGTGTATTTTTTATAGGCAGAGACTACCCATCTTTCTCACATGAAGTGGCTGGTGCATTCAAACCTCTGACCTTTGATTGAGCAGTGCAACACGGAACCAACTGCTCCACCAATGTAGGTGTGCCTAACATTAGCATTTGAAAGCTACATTGTCAAGACTAACTGTGATCCTGTAAGAAAGCAGAAGTATTTGGTCTACAATGGCGGTGAATCCTCCACTTGTTTCGCTGCAAAGCTGCAGTCCACTTAAGATTTGCTCCCTCTTTAGGTGCCTTTTGAAGATTTTGCCACAATGAATCTTGCCACTGTCTTCCGGGACCCCATCCCACTGCACTTCCAGCTTGCCCTCGCTGTGATGTTAGTGTCGACACAGGACCATTCCACCAGGGGTTCAGGGTCTCTTTCCTGGATCCTGTTTACAACTGGGAGGTGTGAAAGCAGCTTTGTATATTTCTGAACGTAAACTGCAGGCCTGAGCAATGCCTGGCGTTCTCCCCAGAGTCAAGCAAGGAGTCTGCAGAGTCAGGTTTCCAGTAGGAGCGTAGATGGGGAAATGAAGCTGGTGCGGCAGTTTATTTATGGTAACCTTAGTTGTAGTTTTGCTGACTACTGCAAAGCTCTTGACTACTTAGCATGGCTGAACCATGGGTCTCCAGAGACCTAGATTCTTGATTTGTGGATTTTCAGGGGCACTTGTTTTTATGTATGTATTTATGTCATTAAGTTTGTATCCATCCCAGACTGCTGTAAAGTACCATACTCTGATTCTACTGAAGAGATACAAGTCTCTTCTTGAATTCATTGAGGACAGTTCTGCCTTTTCAATGATTCTAATGAGGCCTGAGTTTATTCAAAGATAGTCATTAAATAATTTAGAGTGATTAGCTTTATATTAACGTTCAGCCTGGTTTTACATCCAAGATGTTAGTCATCTCCTGGGTTCCGCCATCTCCTCCTCTGTGTGGAATTTGGGATCAAGGAATGTCCTATTTCCGCAGGGGTGTGATGGAGAAAATGCAGGCAATAATTGGTTCCATCGTTTTTTAAATTCCTCATAAAACCATGCGGAACTAATTCATAGTCAAAAGGAGTCGAACAAAGCCTTAGAGGAAAGCCAGTGACTTTTCACAGATTTTTCTGAGACGGGTGACTTTTTAGCAGCGATGAGTAGAATTTACCACAGAAAGTTCATTCATCAGAATTTCATGTTATCACCCAGGCACCCTCAACCTGCAGCACAGTTACCATGTCAGGACTCAGGGATTTCACCTTACGGATACCCCTCATGGGAACATGCACACCAAATCCTCACCAGTGGGTCAATAGGCAACCTCATGATAGATAGAGAGCAGATTAAAGTCATCAATGGTTTCATTGTATTTGGATCCACAATCAACACTGTTGGTACCAGGAGTCAAGAAATCAAAAGATGAGTCACATTGGGAAAATCTGTTGTCAGGGACCTCTCCAGAGTAATAGAGAGTAATGATGTCAGTTTGAAGACAAAGGTGCACCTGATCCAAGTCATAGTTCTCTGAGTGGCTTGCTCTGCATCTGAAAGTTGGACAATGACAAAGGATGACAGGAGAAGAATCAATGACTTTGAGTCGTGATGCTGGAGTAGAGTACTGGAAAACCCATGGACTGCCAAGAGAACAAACAGGTCTGTCCTGGAGAGAGTGAAGTTAGGGTGCTTCTTGGATGCAGGGATAGCAAAATCCTGTTTCATATACTTTGGGCATGTTGACAGGAAGGGCTAGTCCTTAAAGAAAAACATCAGGTTTGGAAAGGTAAAGGGTCAGTGTAAGAGAAGACGACACTCACTGAGTTGGATTGATGGAGCGACTGTGTCATTGAGCTCGTGTGTGTGAAGATGGAACAGTTGTGGACTTGATGGCACCTAATAACAGCATAGGTAGCATGATTAGCTCTGTTTTACAGATGAAGAAACTAAACTGAGAATATTCAGGTACTATATAGCAGTTGTACTCTGTCCTGTAGATTTGCTGTGAGTCAGAACCACTTTGATTGCAGAGGGATAGGCTTCCTGAGTACATTTGAGAGTTTAGGCTGATAAGGAGTCTTAGGTAGGGTCTGGCCAATGTGAGAGGTCCCATTATTATATCAGCTGACCGCCAGAGAAGTGGGCTAATTCAATCAGCTCTGACTGTATGAGGAGGGCCCAAGGAAGTCTCTGGACGTGGACGCTTTGTGGACTTTCTGGTTGATGAAAGACATGGATGCCTATGGTGGGGTGGGTAGCACTTCCCTTTTTAGGACATGGTAACTTGACTTTGATAACCTTCCCAGCCCTTGCCCGGTACATTTTTTCCCCCTGATACTGACTTGTACCCCCTCCTTTTTTTTCCCCTCTAAGTATAGCATGTTCTGAAGGTTCTAGAAGTTGTTCTACTGAATGATGAAATCTGAAGGAATAGTGGGGGTCGTGGTTAGAAGTGAAGGAGGGCTTAGAACTCCTGAGTATCCTGAGTGAATAGAGAGAACCCACGCATTTTTCAGGCAGCAGGTAATAAATAAGGGCATCAGAGGGTCTCAAAGCTTGTGAATGGTGTATGAGCTCTCTGGTTAGCTTGGTAGTGTGGAAGATCGTGCTTTGCACCCTGTGACCTGTGACCTTTGACCTCTTGTGGATATTCAGAGTCAGGAAAAAGGGATGCACGCCCGTTGCTGGTGGCAAAACCACAACTGAGAACAGAATTTAATCAACTTGATGAGATGTGAGATTTTGAGATTTCCTTCTTTGCAAGGCTGTTACTCCTCAGTTTCACTCCACTTTAGAAAGTGAATTTGCAAATGTAATCTTGATTAGAAAGAGCATGGCATTTGTCTCAATTAGCACAGTGAAAGGACACCAACCAGGAAAACAAGCCTTTGAGCTGGACAATAGCTTCCTCAGGAGGAAATCCAACCAGAGTTGCAGTGACAGTTACCCAAAGTCATTTCCATGGGATGTGAAAAGTGGGCCTAGAATTTCTGCTACTCAGGACTGGGTAGCTGGTCATCTCCATATTGAAGGCTTCTTGTTTTGGTCCTGTCAGCCAACTCTGACAAACTTTGACCTTCTGTTTGATGTGACATTTGGAGGACTTGCTTTCTCCATTGCAATAGGTTATTTTAGGTGTCCACTTGGCTAGGCTCTGGTGTCCAGTGGTTTGGTCAACTCCTAGGCTAGATGCTACCCTGAAGGAATTTTACAGACGTAATTGACTTTGATAACCAGTTGACTCTAAGAAAAAGATTTGACCCTCAGTAATGTACGGAGGCCTCATCCAATCACTAAAGAGTGATTTATGAGCTTTGAAAAAAAGAACCGAATTTGGCCTCAACATTATAACATGCTTGCGTTTCCAGCCTACTGCCTGACCTGTGGATTTTGGACATACCAGTTCTCCAAAGGCATGAGCCAAGTCTGTAAAATCAGTCAAGCTCTTTCCCTGCCTGCCTCTCTGGGGAATGAGAAACACCAAATTTAAAAAGAAAGTTACCTGTTTGGAGGGATGAAGGGAAGAGGATGATAATGTGGGCACTATGTCGCTGTAAATCACACGGGAGATTGCCCATCCTTCTCCCAAGGGAGCAGCTGGTGGGTTTGAACAGCGTGCCCTTAGATTGGAAGCACATTTCCTTACCACTAGGCCACCAGCCTTTGAGTTGTGGTGCTGGAGAAGAGTCTTGAACATACCATGGACTGCCAAGAAAACAAATAAGTCTATCCCAGAGAGGATGAAACCAAGTTTCTCCTTAGAGGCTAGGATTTTGAAGCTCCATCTTAGATCTGTTGGGCACATGGCCAGGAGAAGGACATCATGCCCAGAAGTGTGCAGGGACAGCACAGGAGAGGAAGAGCCCAGATGAGATGGATGGATTACAGTGACTACGGCAGTGGGGGTTGGTGTGTAGGTGTGTTGGAGTCAGTGATACTGGCTCAGGGCAGGGCAGGGCAGAATTCAGAGCTGCTGTACATAGGGCTGCTATGGTTCACAAGTGACTCAATGGCACAAAACAACAACAGCAACATTGGTTGTTTATTTAAGCCTCTTGTTTAGAGTCAACAACTAGTAAAACGTATGTTGGGCTCCAAGGGGGAAAAGGGTGGGAACAGAGATGAGGATGGGCAGCTGGGAAACCAAAGGTTCGTACAATTTGGTGGGTGGAGGGAGGGGTTAAAGGAAATGGGAAAGATCTGGTGGGGATCTGGAAAGATGGGTAATGGTGGGCGTACTTCAATGGTGATTAATTTTATAAAACACAATGAGTGGGAATGATTGTAAGGAAACACAATGAATACGTTCTTTGTATGCAAACCAATATAAACTTAAAAGTTAAAAAGTAAGCAAATACATTTTGGAGGGAAATTATAGACAGAGTAGTGAAATTTTACTTTTTCATTCAAGGGCATTTCACTTTGAAGTTTGAATGTCCTGGTTTGAGTTTTGCACTTGAGCAATAGAATTGTGAATTCTCCACCTTTCCTTCTTGCTTTCCAAAGCTGTGCCTGGGCTGTGTTTGTGTTCAAATACAGCTTCACTGTGTCCTTTCCCTTCCCAGGCTTTTTTGACCAAGAAATGGCTCCCGTCCAGCAAGGCGTCAGGGTACTTCTCAAGGGGAAGCTGTCGATCAGTAGCACCAAACATAAAACACAGGGCGAAGGCAATCGGAAGAGAATTGCTGCTCTTTAAGACCCTGATTCTAGAATTTCGTAGGTTTGAGTGTGCACTAAATTCCTGCCAAAACACAACCATCTGTGAGAATTCTGGGTGGAAAGCAATAAAGCAAAGGCTACTAGCGTGGCCTCCTTAGTAGTTACCTGCCGAGGTCAAGAGGCAGAATGCAGGGTAGATAAATCAGCAATAGCTGGCAGGTCTTTTCTAACAACCTGGCTTCCAGATTTCCCTCCTTGCCTCTCTGCTCCTGGTGTGAACAGCCTCCGGCAATCCCAAGAAGAAAGCAAAGTTTGTCTTTGCTTCCTCTTGGGGCCAATCCCTTGAACTTCCTCCTGGGGCCAACCGCAGCCTGACAAAGCCTTTTAAAAATAGATAGTACATGCACACACTTTCAAATTGAAAAAAGTTGCAAGGGTTTACTGTGCTAAGTCTCCTGCCTGCCTTCTGCCGTGCCCAAGTTTCTCTACCTGGAAGCAGCCAACAGGGACAGAATTTTCTTTTTCTTTTTTTAATCGTGATTTTAACAAAAGTTTACAGAAAAGTTGGATTTTTCATTCATTCATTGTTGCAGACTTTCTTCCCTACACTCCAGGTCACCTTTTTTTTTTTTTTTAAAAAAAAAAATTCATTCATTGTTTGATAATTTTTTCCTCCCCACCCTCCTCCCCCAGTCCACTTTTCTATACATCTTTTTTTTTAAATTTATTACTAATTTCAATGAAAATTTATAGAGACTTCACTCTGGACTCCTCTCATGACAAAAATACCTAATAATTTTCCTTCTTAAACAGTTTTCTCCCTCATCTGTTTCAATGCTGTATACATTACTGAACCCATCCTTCTCAGTCTCCTACCAAACCCCGAGGTCAGTCCTGCTTTACAACAGTGGCACCATGCAGTATTTGTCCTTTTGTGACTGAGATACTTCACTCAGCGTACTGTCCTCCAGGCTCACCCATTTTGGATAATATTGCATGAGTCCCTTGTTTTTCAATGCAGCATAGTATTCCATTGTGTGAATATACCACAGCTTCTCTATCCATTCGTTGGTTGATGGGCACTTAGGTTGTTTCCAACTCCTTGCTATTGTGAACAAAGCCACAATAAACATGGGTGTGCATGTATCTGCTTGTGTGGAAGTTACGGTCTCTTTGGGGTATATTCCCAGTATTGGAATTGCTGGGTCGAATAGTATCTCTATTTGTAACTTTTTGAGAAAGTGCCATACCACCTTCCACAGTGGTTGTACCCTTTTTTACACTCCCACCAACAGTGAATAAGGGTTCCAGTTTCTCCACAACCTTGCCAGCATTTGTTGCTTGCTGTTCTGTTAAATTTTGCTATTCTTACTGGAGTGAGATGATATCTCATAGTTGTTTTGGCTATATGCCTCTTTATTCTGGTCTGTTGATGTAATCATGTATTGTTTTAAATAGTTCTTTTCTTCATTGGGACAGAATTTTTTTTTATGAGTGGTTCCAAAAATATTTTAAGACTACGTAAGTGAATACTCTTTCTTTGTTCTAGCTGATTTTTTTAAAAAAGAAAATGAACTAGAGCATGATATACACATGATGTTACACTTTGCTTTGTCATTGAAAGTAGATTATATATTTTGCCTTATACCAGTATAGGAAAAGTTGTTTTTTAAAAAATGATGCGTAGTAGTCGCTTGTATAAATGCACTGTGAGTTATTTAGATTCTATTAGTTGACTCAATCTGTATGTATAACAGAGCAAACCGTTGCCCTGTCCTGCACCCTCTTCATGATGACTCAGAGCAAGGCTTTCACTTAAAAGACCAAAGTGCATGTGACCCAACCCGAATTTCAGTTGCCTGTGAGAGTTGAAAAATGAATAAGAATGACTGAAAAATTGAAGTCTTTGAATGGTAGCTTTGGCCAAGAGCATGAGCAAACAAGCCTATCTTGGAAGAACAGCGGTCAGAATCCTCGTTAGAGGCAAGGACGGCAAAACTTTGTCTCACATGCTTTGGGTACATTATCAGGAGGGGCTGGTCCTTGGAAAAAGAAATGGTGCTTGAAAAAGTAGAGGGTCAGTGAAGGAGAGCAAGACCCTCAATGAGGTGGGTTGATAGTGACTGAGATAATGAGTTTCAGCAAGGTTTCCATACGCAGTGCATAGATAGGGTGACTGTACGTCAAACGGTCAAACGCCGACTTGACAGCACTTAGCAGAAGTCAGTTTCAAGGCTGTAAAACTTTACCAGTGGAGACTACCCCTTTTCCCCCCTATGGAGCAGCTAGTAGATTCAAACCACCAACCTGTCAATAAGCAACCCAACCCGTTATCCACTATACCACTATGGTTCCTCACAGTTTAATCTTGTTTTTCCATACCATTGAGTTAGATCAGACCTTTCGCTGACCCTCCAGTGATTTGTTTCAGAGGCAGTAAATTGCACAGGAGCAGATTGCCTGTCTGGTGGTTTTGAACTGTGTAATTCCATGGCTTACATGGTAAGGAATTGCTGCTGAGGTAAAGGTATGTGGTTCAAATGCACTAGCTGCTCTACAGAAGAAAGATGAGGAATTTGCTGTGCAATTTCCACAGTTGCAGAGGCTGGAAATCTGAACTGGGGTGTCAGCAGAGCCGTGCACTTGCTCTCTGAGGGATCTGCCTTTGGCAGCTTCTGGTAGCCCCAGGCATTTCTTGGCTTGCAGCACATCTCTGCCATCACACGGCCATTGTTTCCCTGTCTGTACGTCTCTTCTATAAGGACACCAGGATTACGGGATTAGGACCTGCCGTACTGCGGTACGACCTCACACTCACCTGTTAATATCTTCAAAGATTTTCATTTGCAAACAAGATCAAGTTCACACGTAGAGTGTTTAGGACGTCAGCATACCTTTTCCTTTATTGCAGGAGGGGGACACATTTTAATCCACAACATAGGCATATATAAGTTTTAAATATTTAAATAGTACAAGCTTCAATGACTAAGTTTTGTTTGCTAGTATTTGTAGAAATTCCCCAAAGGAGAACTTCTGCATCAAAATTATTTTTAATTGTGATCGAGATGACTAAATAGTTCCCCATAAAAATTTGGTAACTTATAAAAAATATTTTTCTGCTTTCTTAATGAGTGTATAAAATAAGCATCTCAAGGTGCATTTTTTTCTGTTTCTCTTATCACAAGGAAGATGAAGTACCTTTTCAGAAGTTAAAGGTCACTTAGGATGTTAGAAATCTACTTTTCAGGGTATTAAAAACCCCTCGTTTTCCTCAGTCACCTGTGACTAATGGCAGCCTTGTCTGCATCAGAGTAGGACTGTGTTTTGTTGGGTTTTCAGTGACTGATTTTCCCCAAGTGGATTGACAGGTCTTTCTTCAGAAGTGCCTTTCAGTCCTTTCTCATTACCATCTAATCAAGAGTCTGAATTACAGTTGACCCTCCAGCAGGTTTTCAAGGAGGCTGTAAATCACACAAGAGGAGATTGCATATCTCTCTCCTATGGAGCTGCGGGTGGACTGGAACTGCTGGAGAGGGGCTGCCTTTGGGTTAGCAGCTTAGTGCCCTACAGATTGTCCCACTTGCTGTTAGGTGCCGGTGAGTTGGCCATGAGTCACCATAGCAGCCCTATGAACCACAGATCTGAGCCCTCCCCTGTGCCATCCTCCTTATCTCTGTCATGCACGTTGTTGTTGATTGTGTTGAGCATCTTCCCCTCTTTCACTGACCCTCTTTCCAAGCATGATGTTCTTTTCCGAGGACTGACCCCTCCTAACTGCATGCACAAATGATATGGGATGAAGCGTCATCACCCTCGCTTCTGATGAGTGCCTTGTTTGCCCTTCCTCTGAGACATCTGTTTGTCCTTATGGAAATCCATGGAATATTCAGTACTTTTCTCCACCACCACATCTCAGAGGCATCAGGGCACCCTAGAAATGCCTCTAGGTGGACCCCAGCCTCCAACCTTGGGGTTAGTAGAGAACCAATTAACTACTTATACTATTCAGAGACTTTTTAATAGAGTAGTATACAGACTCTGAAAAGCCCTGTTGGCATAATACGTCTAGGTGGTTGATAAATTATATTAGCTTTTTAGTTCAGTGCTGAGTCCACAATAAAAGAAGGAGCTGTGCTGCAATCCTGGAAGCATGTGGTTTGAAGCCACCAGGTGCTCTATGGGAGGACAGGCAATCTCCAATGCAATTAACTGTCTTTAAAAAACCCGCCAGAGGGTCAACTGTGGATCACTTCTGACTCTATGGTACACAACAACGACAAACAGAGTCATTCAAACTAGAGAAGGAGGTAAGAGCTAAAAGGAAATTTCCTCTTTGCCTTGGGCATAAATGTCACCAATGTGGCAGGTAGAAGGTTGAAGGTGGGTGGGTAGGGGGAACAATTAGAGACTAAGCTTTGGACTTGTGGAAAACGGCATTGCTGGCTTTGAAAGTTTACACTGAATCAGGTTCTTGGGTGGAAAAGAGTGTTAATATTAGTTAAGAGTGGTGACGATGATGACCGTAATGAAATCTTGGTTATTTGCAAGCACAGAGCTGACACTGCTTAGAGTCTGACGTTGAAATTTATACCAATAAATCACATGGAGCAACTCGGTTAAAGCAGTTACGAGGTTGGGAGCTCCTGGCGTTGATCAGAAGTCAAAGCACATTCTCGCTAGAGGAAAGAAGAACAAATAAGAGCACGCCATGAAAAAGAAAAATTGCAAAGTCCTGGAAGAAACAAGCCAACACAGATGAGTCAGTAAAACCAATACCTGATAGTGTTGACTGCAGCCTCTTGTTAGGAGCAGACTCGTTCACTGTGGCTCATTGCACCCTGTGAACAGATCAGCACCCTGCCCTGTCCTGCGCCATCCTCATCATCCCTGATATACTTGAACCTCTTGCTGCGCTCACGGTGTCACTTCATCTTCTTGAGTGTCCCCCTCTCCTCCACGGACTCTTTTCAAACATGGCGTCCTTTTCCAAGGGCTGAAGCCTCCTAACGGTATACCTGAAGTGTATGAGATGAGACTTCACCATTCTTGTCCCTAAGAAGCACGCTGAGTGTACTTTGAAGACTTCTTGTCCTTTTGGCTGTCCACGGGACATTCAGTACTCTTCTAATACCACAGCTTAAAGGGGTCAATCCTCCTTCCGTCATCCTTATTCATTGTCCAACTTTCAGATACATAATTGTTCCCAGATAGGGATTACAATATAATGACTGCGAAGACTGAGAAAGGATGCCCTTACAAAGGACCATGCAAAAGCCTGATGGGAAAAATTCAAGAGAGTGAGAGGAGATTCCAAGACAGATCTCTGAGGCAAAGACGTGTTGATCAGTGATCTAAAATCAGAGACAAAAGAGTTACCAATTGCGGTGATGATGAAACTAGGATCAAGATACTCGACTACAGACACAGGCTGGACTTCATCTATTGGGAGCAGAAACAGGTTGACCACAGTAGTATTCTGGTAAATGTTAAACAGCTTTCAGAAACAAAACACAGAAGTCTGAATTTGTAACACTTGCCAATTTCTGTGGTGTAAATATTCTCAACGTGGTTGAATGCAAGCCCCCTGTGTGTTTCTGGGGAGAGGCAAACACAGTTGCCATAAACTGGTGTGTGCCAGCAGAACACTGATTACAGAGGATTAGATGAGTGACAGAGTCGAGAGGACCGTGGATGCTTTGACAACACAGCCAGGAACAGTACGACTAGGATGGAGATACCACCAAATTTAGCAATGTTTTAATGGAAACCCTGTCCTTCCATAGCCTGTTCACCAACTCGTGTGTTGATTAGCTTCAGAGGTACAGAAAACCCTCTAGAAGCTACTGCTAAAGAAGAATCAAGTGTTTCCACTACACAATTCTAGAGTTTTTTGGTAAAATCTTGTTTTTTCTAAATCTTAGGCCAACTAATGGAGCCTGGGAAAGTTTTACGTTTTTCACCCTCTGTTATTGAAAGTTAAGCTAGAAGTTAAGTAGAATGATTGTTGGACAGTTCTGTGATTTGGAATGTGGAGGAAATTTTAAAAAGTAAATGTAAGGGGAGCTCTGGTGGCTTAGTGGCAAGACACTGCACTGCAATCCCAGAGGTATGTGGTTCAAATCCACCAGATGCTCTGCTGGAGAAGGAGGGGGCAATCTCCTTCTGTACCAGTCAGATCTGATTTGACGGTACACGTAAAAATAATTTAAAAAATTTTTTTTAGTAAATGTAACCTATAACTCTGCTTCTCTGTTGTCTGACCAGAAGAGCTGACCACTGCATGACTTAAAATCAGGAAAGGTCTGTGTTAGGCTTATATGCCTTCTCCATACCTTTTCAATTTCTATTCTAAACAAACCACTGAAAGAGTGTGGTCTCATGATTGGAGGAAGACTTATCAACAACATGAATTCTACAGATGACCTAAAGCCTTGCTTGAAGAAAAGTTGAAGTACTTGTTAAGAATATCGAAGACCATACTCTTCCAATATGTATTACACATCAACATCAAGAAAAAAGTTCTCTCCATTGGACCAATAGACAACATCATGATAGATGGAGAAAAGATTGGAGTTGTCAACTTCATTTTGACTTGGCTCCACAATTAACACCCATGGTACCAGCAGTCAGGAAATCAAAAGATGACTTCTTTGGGAAAAATCTTCTGATATGGACCTCACCAAAGTATGAAAGAGCAAAGATGTCAGTTTAGACTAAAGTGTACCTGACCCAAGCCGTGATCTTTTCAGCTGTGTCCTATGCGTCTGAAAATTGGTCCGTGAATAAGGATTACAGAAGACTCAATGCCGTTAAATAATATTAGCAGAGTAGCAAATATACCCTGGACTGCCAAAAGAACAAATAAGTCTCTGTTGAAGAAACTGCAACCAAGATGCTCCTTAGAGGCAAGGTGGAAGAAATTTGGTCCCATGTACTTGGGGTGTGCTTTCAGGAGGGGCCTATCTTTGCATAAAGACATGTTGGGAGAGGTAGGTCAGAGAGAGGAAGACCCTCGGAGATTAGTTGACACAATGACTGTTAACAATGGAAGAGATCTTGAAGATGGTGCAGAATAGACAAGTTCAGATCTGTTGTTCGTAGGATTGTGAGTTGCATGTGCCCTCCAGTTGAGTGTAACGACTTGCAGCAGCACCATTGAATCGACTGAGTAAGTGACCCTCTAGGGGGTTTTAAGTTGGGGTATTTATAGAAGCAGACTGATCCATTTTTCTCCCTCAGAGCCATGAGTGACATTGAGCTACTGGCTTTCACGTTAACAAGACAGTGCCTTACCACTGTGCCAACATTTAAAATAAAAAGACAACTTTAAATCCATTTTTGGAACTTTTCAGATGCAAATACCCTCTATAGGAAGTGTGAGGTGAGCAGGACAATGATTTGTACTTTATGAAAATGATTGTGTATGAACAGGAACAAAGTATGAGATGAGTTGGAGAATGGCAAGGGGCATAGAATGACATCATGCATCTGTTCACCAAAAAATGTGCGTCCATGGTATAGACTGTAGGCAGCTGTGCTGCTAAACCAACGGTATAAAAACTCGTCTGGCATTTAGACCCCACCGGCAGCCCTAAGGGAGAAAGATGGGAAAATTCGTCCCATGCAGTTTCTAGCCTCAGAAATCAAATGAAGGGTCAGATATGAGTTGGTGCCCACTTGATGGCAATGAGAGAATATAGAGTGGGTTTTAATGAGCACTTTGGCCACTGATGTATCCCTAGAAGTTTGGTTTTTTAATCCATGTATATTCATTATTCTAGGGGGCAGGCCTCACTCACAATTTTTTAAAAATTGTTCTTACTTGGGAGAAATCCACAGGTTATAAATCATCTGCAAAGCAACCCATTGTCTCACTTTGTCCAGGACTTTTCTCCCTGGGATTCAGAACTTTCCGTGGATAAAACTGGAAGTGTCTTGGAAGTTGGTCCCTCTCGGTCTCGCTACCCAAATGCTGAATCAGAGTGACAACTCCCAGGCTCCTTTGAAGCTAGTCTGTAGCATATGACTGAAGTTCTCCACTTAGAATCATCAAAACTCAACGGGGCCCTGACGGTGAGTGCAGTCAGGAAGGAAACCAACTCTGAAGAGAGAAGTGGCCGAGCTGGCTGGTGCTCAGGGTGGGAGCAGTGATTTAAGTCCACATTCTGCATGTGTAACAGCTGGGGGCTGGAAGCTCCGGCATCACTTGCGATCAGTTGGAGGGCTTGGCATCAGACTTGGTGGTGGCAGCCCTCAGGCAGCAGCGGCATCTTCCTACCCCCAAATTAGGCTAATTTGCAACATGGTTTTGGCATTTTTCCTGGAAGCTGTGCTTTAGGTTTCTGTCTATAGCCCTCTCAATGATTCTGCAGCTACTTAATGTCTTTCAATAAACCCTTTTCCTACTTTAACTGGCTAGAGAACGCATTTCATTGTTTGCCAGTCAGAATTCTGAAAAATGATACTTAACAGTAGTATATAGCACCATTCAAGTGCAGAGACGTATTTGAATTCCCACTGTTTTGTGCATTAGTGTTAAGCTTTTTAAGATATTTTTGAGAGAGGTGAATCAAATTGCCTAAGGGAGATTCAGCCTTAATTTCCTATTCTCAACATATATTTATCATAGACATAGCATTGTAGGTAAATGTTCTCAGTCTTTATTCTTCTGACTTTTTGATACCTTGGGAAATCCCTTGTTGGTGTAAATGATTAATGTGTTCAGCTACTAACTGAAAGATTGGAGGTTAGAGTCTGTCTAGAGGTACCTCAGAAGAAAGGGCTGGTGACCTTCTGAAATCCTCAGCCATTGCAAATGCTACAGAGTGCAGTGCTACCTACTCTGATGCACATGGACTTGACTAGTGATGTCTGGTGTTTTTTAAAATTTTTTTATTTGAATCTTTTATATGCCTTACTGGGTTTACTAAGAAAATCTGCATGTACTGTTAGGATAGAGGGAAAAAAAATGCGTGGTGACTAGACAAGAAATAGATTTCCATTGATTTTTTTTTAAATCTACACTTTTTAATAACTCTTACTCTGCTAACAAAAAGTGGTACCTCTCTGAGGGTTCGAATCCACTGGCTACTCCTTGGGAGAAAGATTAGCAATCTCCTCTCCTGTAAGTGGCAGCCTCTGAAAACCCACTGCAGGATCAGCTAGGAGTTGGTTCCAACTCTACCATATACAACTAACCAGAAGGCTCTCATGCAAAAGGTGTTGGGGGGTTTCCTCCTTGGAATAATTGTCCTATACCAAAATGGGAAATGCGGCTGTAGTCACACATCTGCCGTTTCAACATTGTTGTGTAAAATTCATCGACATGAATTACATTCATCATATTGTGCAACTATCACCACTACTGTTGTTGCTTGAAGTCAAGTCAAGCATGACTCATAGTGACCCTATGAACAAAAGGCCTGAAACCTTTCTATAACTATCGTCATTTCTCAAAGTTCATAGAGTTTCCAGAGGCATGTGGTTTAGGAAGTTCCTATCATCCTGAAGAGAAACTCTGTGTCTTCTAAGCAATGTGCTTACTTCCACCTCTGATAACTACTGATAAACTTTGATTTCTACATGTTGACCAATTGTAGATAATGATTATGAATGAAATTCTACAGTGTTTGTCCTGTTGTTACTGAATTATTTCACTCAGCACCATGCTTTCAGTATCCATGTTGCAGTGTCTGTCAGGGCTTCATTCATTTCTCATTGTGGCTGAACAGGATGAATAATGTTTTATGTACAGAAAGGTGACAACAGTAATACACAGATCTTCCATATAAACCTTGCTCAGTCTTCCTTAGTGTAGGCATCTTACATAACCATGGCATTGGTTTTTAGTTTTTGTGAAATCTGATTCACACAGACTTGTTGGATAATAAATAGCTGTCAGGTACCAGGAAAATGTTTACTTGTCCTTTATTGACTATGCAGAGACATTTGGCTGTAGCAAATTATGTAGATTGTAGCAAATTATGGATAACATTGAGAAGACTTGGAACCTCAGAACACTTAATTATGCTCATGTTAAATCTATACATAAACCAAGAAACAATTGTCCAGGTAGAGCAAGGGAACACTGTATGGTTTATAATTAGGAAAGGTGTATGTCAAAGTTGTATCCTTTCACCATACCTATTCAAATATGTATGTAGAGAAAATGCTTCCAGAAGCTGGACTGTATGTAGAACAAAATAGCAGCAGGTTTAGGGCAAGGCTCATCAACAGCCTGTATTATGAAGATGACCACAACTGACCTGCAGAAAGTGAAGACGACTTGAAGCCCTTGTTAGGGAACATTGAAGAGTATACAGCTTTCAATGTGGATTACATCTCAACAGAGAGAAAACAGAAATTCTTACTGCTGGGTCAACAGGCATGAAGATGGAGAAAAGATTGAGTTTGCCACTGCTTGCATTTTTGTTAGATCCACCATCAATTAAGAAAACAAAAGTTATGTAACATTGGAAAAATTTGCTGTCAAGGGTTTCCCCAAAGAGCTAAGGATGTCAGTTTAAAATGCAAGGTGTACATGGTATTTTCAGTTGTTTCCTATGCATCTGAAAGGTGGACAATTAATAAGGATGACCGAAGAATCGGTGTCTTTGAATGGGATGATAGAGAATATCCCATGGAGTACCAAAAGAACACACTAATCGGTCTTGGAGGGGAGGTGCGAGCTGGTTGCTCATCAGAGGCAAAGGTGATGAAACTTGGTCTCACATACTTTGGAGCATGTTAGGTGGGACCAGTCCTTGGAAAAAGACATTATGTTGGCAATGGTAGAGGGTCAGTGAAAAACAGAAACTTTGCAGGGTTGTGACAGTGTTGGGGATAATGGGCTTGCGCATGGTGGAGATTGTGAGGATGGCACAGGACAGGGCAGGATTCCGAGCTGTCGCTCATAAGGTCCCAGTGAGTCGCAATCAGCTCATTGACACCGGTCAGGCAGCACCTGTACCTGCACAGTGTCTTCTCAGAAAGTAGCAGAAAATGTTTGGATTCTAGCAGTGATGGCTTTCTTGCTCTTCTGCACCCTTTCTGGAGATTTCTTTGGACTTGAAGGTCTCTGCTGCACGTGTGGCCTTGGTGCCACCTGGGCCTCAATATCCTTGGGTGGTGTGTGAAGGTGTAGGGAGAATACAGCCACTCCCTTCCTCACTTGTTAGAGACAGCCTGGAAGGAACATAATCACAGGACCACCCCAGCTTCTAGGTTAGACTAACAGAAGTGGAGGGGGACTTGGCCACAGAGTAGACAGAATGAGTAGATAAACTCAGGAGTGCCTGGGTGACTCCCTTTTTCCTAGGTCATCAGTGTTACTCTGACTGAGTAGTCAGTGAAGGCGTCACGGAAAGGATTTCTCCCTCTGCCGAGAAGATCTGTAGGTGGTCTCCATGGTGCTTACAGGAGAAGAGCTGTGGGCTAGAAGCAT
>NW_006399865.1:2535056-2562990 GCF_000299155.1 Elephantulus edwardii
CTCAAAAGCATCCACTCTCCTTCTGTCCTCCCTAGTCATTGTCCAACTCTCTTAGGTAGACTAATTCTAGAATTCAGTAGTGATATATTTCCTATTGCTGCATAGCACCTCACCACGAATATACCTAAAACAGCACACTATCATCTCTGTTTCCACAAATCAGGAGTCCAAACCCTACTTAGCAGCTTCCTCAGCAGAATCTCACCAGGTATATAAAAATGTTGTCTTCTCATCAGAAGTTTGACCAGGGAAAGATCCACTTTGCTCATTCGGATTGTTGGCAGAACTCAATTCAATTCTTTGTGGTTGGAGGACAGAGGTCTCTGGATTTTTTGTTGGCTGAAGACTTCCTTCAGGTGTTGGAGATCACAAGGGATGGGTCTCTCTTTGCTGTCCTTTCAAAAGCGCTCTGAGCATTGCCCAATTACCTAGCATCCATGAATTTTCAGTTCAACCAGTATTTATTTGGCCTGATGTTCCAATCACTGAGCTAAGGGCACTCTCAGTCTTGTCATCAGGGGATTTCAAGTTCTCAACTGTTTTGGGTAAGATGGCATTGTCTTCGATACTGTGACAATTCCATGCAGGGCGTGTTGTTAATTTAGTCCGTTGTTAGGTGCATTGAGTTGAGTACGACTCATAGTCACCCTATGAATAACTGCCCTGAACTCTGCCCTATCCTGTGCAACCTGAGGGGCTTATCTTCCCATTGTTTATGGACAAAGTTCCACTGCTATCCAGAGGTTTTCACTGGCTAATTCTCCCCCCCACCCCACCCCGAAGTAGTTGTCCAAGTACTTCCTCCTAATCAGTCTTACCTGGGAGGTCCATGGAAACATGGCTCCAGGGATGGCCTTCTTGTTAATTGAAACACTGGTGGTGTAGTTTCCTGAATCACAACAAGAAGCAGGCTGTCATAGTAAAAGAAACTAACAGACAGACATGCAGTGGACAGTATGCATAGAATAGGTGGAATCCATTGAGACAAAGTCGAGTCATCAGTGCCAGTGACTAGGTTGGAGAGATTGATTAAAGGATAGAGGGTTTCTTTTCGTAGGTGATAGAACTATTTTGAGATTCCGTAGAGGTCATGGTGGTGCAACATTATGAATATTCCAAATATCATTAAATTGTTCATTTGAAAACGGTTAATTTGGGGTTTAGTGAATTTCACAAAAAAGTGAAAAACAGAAACATGCCCCAAAGATCTCAAGCACCTGGCAGATTTGGCTTAGTTTGCCAACCTCTGCGCTGTCGCATCCAGACTCCGCTTGAACTGTTGGGAGATTCTCCAAATCTCCCCCTCGTCTGTTTCTAAGCCTTCTCTGTGAGCAAGCGCTGGCATCACGTGGTACAACTTTGGCCAATCCCCCTTATTACATCTCTGTCCATAGCTGCACATATTCTCTTGGGAGTTGGTCTGGTTCTGGCTCCACCCGTTGGGAAACACACACCACGTCTAACACAAAGTGTATTGAATGAGGCTTTGTTGCCTGTAGAACACAGTGCTCATTATGCCTGGAGTACTTCCCCAAGACAGCACCACATTTGGTAGCTCCTTTTGATGAAACTAAATATCTTAACCCTCTTAACGCGTTGGCTTTGAATCTTGTAGCACTCAATATGTTCCACTTGATTCAGCATCATCACTATATTAAACAGACTTCCTGTTTGTCTGGGTCCAGAGAGATCCTAATAAACTTCCTGCTGCTTCTCCAAGGAATGCTTTCTTTTATGAGATAACGTCAGTCTCTGGTAATGTCTGACCGCAGTCTCTGGTGATATCCTGAGCACAGTGAATGACCCTAAATAGTCCTGTCTTTGAGGAGTGGGTCTGCTGAACTGAACAACAGCAAAACCTGACCTTAGTGTCCGCCCTGTGAATTCCAGCTTTATAGTCTTTGTGCAGCCTTCAGCACTGAGCCTGAGTTATTACAACTGTTATTGTCTCTAAAGAGGCATCTCATTCTTCTGTCTATTGCAGCGCTTAGTGACTGAAGTAAATAAATGAATAATGATCTAACAACAATATAAATGGTAAAAAGTCTACACTGAACAAGTATGTCAACTAAGTGAGTCTCAAGGGCCTGCAGAAGAGCAATTTATGATTTTACACTAAAATTATATTCTGCATGCAATAATATAACATACTTGCTATACTTGAGAGAAGTGTTCTTCCTATGTTAGGATAACAGTATATCCTGAGTATGTTAACGAATAAACTTTGACATAGTAGATTAACACAGCAGCATTTTATTTCTCACATTTCAGGCTGATGCGAATCAGTACACTTTCTGCCAAATGATGACTCAGGGATCTGGACTAGTTCCATCCTGTAGCTCTATCATCTGGAACCTAAGCTCAATCTTAAGTTGTTTGAGTAAAAGTGCTCAATGAATCATGGCTCCTTAATAAACTCCCTCTTATGAAGTCTTTGCTCATCTTCAATTTGGAGTTGACCCTGTAGAGTACAGATGAACCAGCCCAGCTAAGGGCCCCCTGGACCAATGAGCGCTCCAGTCAACCTGTATCAACCCCTTACAACCATGTGAGTGAGCCCAAGCAAGGAGTGCAGAAAAAATGTCCAACTAAAGGCTTGTCAAAAACACTGAACTATAGAAACACGAGGAAATGGAACTGTTTTCATTTAAAGTCGTAATATCTTAGGGTAGTTTGTTGGGCAACAAAGATGAACTGACACAGCCTGTAAGAATTTTACATTTTTGACAGGGCTCAGGAGCATGGCTTTTGCTGACAGATCTGGGGAAGGAGCAGCTGGCCCCATGTCTGGCCGTGAAGAGGGCAAGAAGCAGCCCCTGAAACAGCCCCAGATGCAGACCAAGGAGATGGACGAGGATGATAAGGCTTCAAGCAGAAACCAAAAGAACAGAAGAAACTCGAGGAGCTAAAAGCAAAGGCTGCAGACAAAGGTCTCCCCAGCCACAGTGGAATTAAGAAATCTGGCCAAAAGAAAAAAAAAAAAGCTGTTTTTTTGTGACTGAGGCAATGGTGAACCTTACATCCGTTCCTTTTTAAAACATCTGGATTCTCTGCTATAACATCTGTTGCGACCTGTAGTTAAAATGAAGTGTTGTCTTGGAACCTGCTGTACATTTAAGAATAAACTTTTGTAAAACAATGAAGAAAAAGAAACTATCTGATGGTCCATCTCTCAGTTCTCACTCAGCCGTTCCGATCTTAGCTGAGCAGTCAAAGTCAATGCAATCCAGAATCCTGTCAGGATCTCCTCTTCATTCTTTGTTATGCCCAGAATTCTGTACCAATTGGAATGAAACCAACTCATTTTAAATGTTTTTTTTTTTCCAAAGAAGAGCAGGCTAGAGGGTTTTATGAGATGTTTTTAAGGACTGGGCAAGAAAAATGGTTTATAATACTTCCTCTCACAGTTTGTATTTGGGGCATGCTACCAGAAATAGTCAGTCTCTGGAGGGAGGACGTCATGTTCGGAAGAGTAGAAGGTCAGCAAATGAGAGGAACACGGTCAACGAGCTGGAACGATGCAGCGGCTGCAGCAGTGGGCTCCAGCACCACAGAGGTTGGGAGGACACCACCCGCACAGGCACTCTTTTGTCATGTGGTACGTAGGGCCGCTATGAGTTGGAGCAACTCAAAGGTGCCTAGCAGCTGCATCCCATTCCACTGGCCAAAAACTCATACAAGTGCATTTAACTGCAAGGGAGGTTGGGAAAGAGTCTTCTTACCCCAAAAGAGCATGCAGCGGGGTGGGCCTAGCCTTGTCCCTGCTGTGCACCCACACTAGTCTGTCCTTCTGTCACTTTCGCATAGCACCACCTGCCAGCAAATCTCCATGTATTACAGGGAAATGTCGTCAATAGAGACTAGGAATAGATCACATTCAAATGATTTCAAGTTTATTTTCATGACACTGATTATCACAACTAAATTATCTGAGAAAAGGAATAAATAAATGAGAGGAGAATGGAATTCAGAGATAGAGGGGAACTGTGATGACATTTTCTCCAAGCTATTTAATATCTTCTTTTAAAAAAATTTTTTATTATGATTTTAACAAAAGTTTACAGAAAAGTTGGATTTTCATTCATTGTTGCACAATTTCCTCCCTTTTCTTCTTCTACTTTCCCTCCTCCAGTCCTCATTGCAGAGTACCTCTTATTCTGGACTATTATTTTACTTATAATGCCTAATCATATATTCCTTTTGAACAGTTCTCTCCCTCATCTGTTCCAATACAACAGTCATGATGTATCCACTCTTTTGCTTATTCTCTTCCCAACTCCCTATGGCAGTCCTGCTTCATAACAGTGGTTTTATACAGTATTTGACGTCTTGAGACTGAGACATTTCACTCAGAATAATGTCCTCCAGGCTCACCTGTGTTGTGTAATGTTTTACAAGTTCACTGTTTTTCAGTGCTGCATAGTATTTCATTGTGTACATATATAATAATTTGTCTATCCATTCGTTTGTTGATGTGTTTAAGATCTTGTTGAATTGTACTATTTATATTGAACTCCAAATAATATCTATCAAAAAGTTATTAACTGAATGGTACTGTTTGCAGTTTTAACAACTCAGGACATACAAAAAGCCTCACAACAGGTCTTGATTTCAAAGATGTTTAAAGTCTAATAGTGGAGATAAGATTCATACATGAATATCTGCAATATATGATGGGATTTGAAAGTATGAGAGAAACACACTGGACTTGGATGGAGGGAGGCAGGTGCAAAAGACAAGGAGCTAAAGTGTAGCTGATTAAGTTCATTAAAAAAAGGCCTAATGTAAGGTGTCATGAGCCCTGATGGAATTTGCAAAACGTAATGATAGTCAAATTGTAGTATCTTTTTTTATGATTATTGTTATGTGTCATCGATTCACAATTGACTCATCGCTGACCCTTCAGCAGATTTTCAGAGGCAGTAAATTGCATGGGAACAGCTTGTGGATTTGAACCTTGTACCTTTGAATTGACTGTGTAACTCTCAAGAGCTCATACTTAACGACAGTGACTGTAACCTCCCAGCGTTTGCCAGGAGAACATAGTTTAGATAGAACACATTCCAGCTTGCACAAGACTAGAATTGTTGATCCAGTGTTGCCCCTCAGCATCACGGAGGAAGTGATGAAGTATCTCTACTCAAACTCCAAGGAGTCAATTATGTTTGGGTCCATCAGCCAGGAAATAAAAAGACGAATTGGATGGGGAAAATCTGCTGTCAGAGACCTCTCCAAAGTACTGAAGAGCAACAATGTTAGTCTGGAGACTAAGGTATGCCTGATCCAGGCCATGGTTTTGCAATTACTTGCTATGCGTCATAAAGTGGGACAATGACTAGGGATGATAGAAGGAGAATTGATGCCTTTGAGCTGTGTGTGTTGGAGGAGAGTGTTGAATATACTATGGACTGCTAGGAGAACAAGCAGGTTCATCCTAGAGAAGGTGAGACCAGGCTGCTCCTTGGAGACAAGGATTCTGAAGCTTCGTTTGACATACTTTGGATATGTTGCAAGGAGGGATTGATCAGTCTTTGGAGAGGGATGCCATGGTTGGGAGAGTGGAGGGACAGTGCAGGAGAGGAAGACCCTCAATGAGATGGATTGACACAGTCACTGGGATAATGGGGGTAGGTATATCAGATACAGTAAAATTGGCACAGGCTAGAGTAGGGTTTAGGGCTGTTGTATATAGGGTCATTATGAGTCACAGGCAACTCGATGGTACATAACATGATATAAATTATGACCATTGATGGCACAGGGGTTAAGCACTAGACAGCTAACTGAAAAGCCAGCAGTTTGAACCCACTAGTAACTCATGAGAGAAAAGGCGTGGTGGTTTGGGCCTTTAGCTCCTGTGGGGTGGTTGTACTCTGTCCGTTAGTGTCACCAGGAGTTATGATGTACCTGATGGCACATACCAACGATAACATGATACAGGATGATTTCTCCATACTGTGTAACTTGTTTTCATACCCAAGTTCTATCCCTCTAGCAGCCCACAACCTGAAATAACCGGAGGGATTGCAGGGATGAGAACTGAATGGGTGAGCCTGCAAAGGATGATTTTGACCCCAATTTAATAGTCTTTGATGGTCTTCTTTGGGCCTTTGGAAATGAGGTATATATAAAATCTCCCCTTGACCATAAAATAGTTCCCCAAAGGAATCCTGGCATCCCTAAAACCTTGGTAGAGTATCCTATGTATACATGTATAAATGAAATATATGTATCCCAAGAGTGCTATCTACTTGTTGTTTAAATCAGCCCATTCTGAGCACAAAAGGAGACTATAAAAGACCCAGGGAAACAGAAGAGATGTGTTATCTTGAATTTTTTTTGTTCTGCTTTATACTGAGTTCCCTTGATTCTGGTGGATTGTTCATGTGTGGGCCACAGCCAAGGGCGAGCTTGTGAGGGTATCGCCAGCCACCCTCAGTGCTCTTTCACAGTCACATCGCATGTCACTAATGGGATCTTGGAAGGCGAGTAGAACTCCACCTTTCCATTGTAACCCTAACCCTAACCCTGCGCCTTTGTGGATTCTCAGACTGGCCTTTCTCAAAGGCTGAGGATGTCGCTTACTTTAGTGTAGAAGTCCTTGTTGACTTGCTCTTGGTTTGCTCGCCTGGTCCTTGGAGAAAAGCGCAGAAAACCATGAGTCCGAAAGGGGATGTTGCCTGCTTTTTCCACAAAGTGATCCTTTCTTCAAAGGAAATCTCATCGGGTGATCCAGAAGGACTAGGGGAGAATCTTTAACAAGGAACAGGTGGCGTGTGAACAGTAACCCACTTGTACCTGGCCTCACCGCCTGACAAGATGCGGAGGAGTCACACTCAGTGCCCTCATGTTGGGTTTAGCATGGCATTCAATTCATACCAGTCACCTCAAGTTGGTGAAATCGCAACTAACCAAGTGCCTACTCTGTTTAAGCTCTAGGAATGCAATGATGGAAAAGACCTTGCCTACCTTCAGCCATCTCAGTGTCTCGATCAAGAAAATGAACCAGAAATCTGAGGTGAGTGACATCAGTTCTCCAATTTACTAGTTGTGTTGAGTAAATTTTCTGCTTCACCGTGACCCCATGTGAACCCTGAAGAATTGACCCAAGTATTAGTTCAGTTGCTTCATGTGTGTAATACTCTTACTGTGGGATCAATGCCCTATTTTACTCCCTTCACCTGGTTAAAAAAAACCATTGTTACTGTACAGGATGAGGGCCCTGAGAAGGGCTGGCTTTAGTCTATAGCATGGTGGCCCTCAGAAGCGCTATTGCTGGTGTTGCTCAGAATAATCCTGGTGTAGGCCAGCACCTTGCTGAGGGGTAAGCTGAGGCATGAGGCCAAGAAGAAACGCTACAAGGCAGCAGTGAAGATAAAAAGAGTAAGTATATCCCAAAAGGGAAGTGCCCATCCTTTCTAGAAAGGAAGGAATAGATGAGGACCTATTGACATGAAGTTGTATGTAGTGCTTGCTTGTCTGTCTGTACCCTGTGGCTAGCAGCTGGACCACTGAGCTGTTATCAGGAGTTACGAATTTGATGAGTGGTTCTTAATCTAGTCCATTGCACAAATAGCACAAAACCTTTATCAATCATGTGCCTAAAACACTAATTCCACTCAAGTTAATATATCTGCTGCTTGGTTGTGGTGGTTCATGTTTTATCAGGTATGAACTTCGGCCTCCTCTATCTCTTTGGTTCACCCTAACCAAACCAGCAAAAATAAGGGATGGCAATGATTTTGGAGATTATAGTTTGGTGTAAATTACATCTGATTACTGTAAATTTCCTGGGTTGGAAATTGTGTGAGTCTCAACAGTTATAATAATAATTGTAACTGTCATATTTAGTACATAATTTTCAGAAGATCAAAAGGATAGCATTTTCCCAGATTGCTCAGAAGGCCGGAAGAAGTGTAGAGAAAAAAAAAAATCACCGGAAGGAGTAAGAAGAGTGTGGTTAAATGATTTGTACTTTATCAATGCCATAAAAAATGTGTTTGAATCATTGTGTGGAAAACAAATTGCATTTGTTTACTTGCACTCAAATCACAGTTGTTTACGAAAAAAGTAATCTTCATCATCACGCCTACTCCTGCTTTAATACGTTAAGTTCTCAAACTCAAATGGACACACATTTCTGATTGACATGAAGAAGCAGAATTTTAAGAAGGGAAAAGCCACTCAATTATTTTTTTCTCCCTGCTCAATTCTTTTTGAGTGCTCATTATGTACCAGTGATAGTTCTAAGGGACTTACGTGAATGAACTCCTTTAACTCTAAAAATAAAACCAAGATAAGTATTATAATTCTCCCCAGGTAATCATTAGCTCTTGCACACTTAATGTCATAGAAGAAATTTGGTGGTTTACAATGTAGCCAGACTACTCCCTAAATGTGGCCATCAGGAAATGTCTCCAGTCTATTCCTTGAATGGGGGTTCTTTGTCCTGTTAAGTAAGAATGGCAAAACAAGAGTCCATGCATTTCTATGCAGGAAATGAATTCATTAGAGGAAATGCAAAGGAAGACATAGAGAAACAAAAGATGTATCACTAACCTATGTCTCATCTGAGAATGGAAGGTTAGATCCTTTTAAAAAATCTGGAGGTGAGGAACAGGATATCATGTTTATTCACGAGGGTGGGATTTTGGGAGTTAACAAGATTGTCATGTTTATCCATGAAAGGGGAAGGGGGGGATAATCTGTGATTGGCTCATGTAGAATGGTTAGCAC
Source organism: Elephantulus edwardii (assembly GCF_000299155.1). Taxonomy (NCBI): domain Eukaryota; kingdom Metazoa; phylum Chordata; class Mammalia; order Macroscelidea; family Macroscelididae; genus Elephantulus; species Elephantulus edwardii. Next base: position 2,543,793 of record NW_006399865.1, read on the forward strand.
ATAGGAAGGTATTAAACATATGTACAGCTGTAGTGTTGGAGAAGAGTACTGAATATCCCATGGACTGCGAAAGAACAAACAGGTATGTTTGAAAACCACAAGACCATGTTTAGCAACAAGAAAAACTATGGGAGACAAAGTTCTGTCATTTTTGCCTCCACAGAGCATTCTGGCTGTACCCTCTCCAGAGCATGAAAGATTGGTAAAAGGGAGCATCTGTAGGTGCCGAGGGTGGGGTTTTGTCTTCAAGTGCCTGCATTCACTGACTGCTTGGCTTTCTTGACCTGAACTTTCTCAATAGAAAACACATTAATGGGGAAAGTTGGTGGTTCTGAACAAACTCCACAGTAACAGTTGAAATGTTACTTCTCAGTACTTGGCAAGGGATTCCTTGAACAAGGTCAGGCGATTCCATGACTTTGTTAATAGAAGGGAGTGGTGCTCAGTGAGATTCCTGAGTGGGGACAAAGCTACAACAGAAGGTTTAATGTGACAAGGAGCTAAAGATAAGAAGGGGCCTCTGGTGGCCGAGAAGTACGAAGCTGTGCTGCTCGCCTGAAAGCGCTCTGAGGGGGATCTCTTCCTGTATGACTGACGGCATCTGAAGGGCCCACTGGAGGGTCAGCTATGAGTCGGTTCCAACCCAACGGCAGTAACAACAAGGAGACTTCCTTAAAACTGTTTCCCTAGACTAAAAGGACTCCACATGTCAGCTCTCCTCTCCATGGCTCCCCTCCCACATCTTCAGGTATGTACAAGAACATCCTGTGGTATGTGCAAAAATGTAAGAGGAAGTCATAGGATAAAAAGAGTTTGTTGAAGGGTTTTTTTCCCCTTCTGGAATGGGTGTGAGTAATACTTTTCCAATTTCTTCGATCATTAATTCTACTCATATTATTTACAACATATCTTTGAAGTTGTTAGAATTTTCACCCCCTCTGCATCCGTGTGATTCCTGAGAAGAGCAAACACTTGTTTTCAGACCTGTTCCCTAATGTGTCTTCATGCTTGTAGCTGTGACTATGACCTCGTTTGGAGAAATGGGGTTTTTGTTTGGAGGTATTATTACCAATTAAACCACCAGAGAAGAGTGGAGTCTCAATTCTAATCTCTTCTGAGTTGCATCACATAAAAAGGGAGTAGAGGCAGAATCAGGGTCACACAAGCAGCAGACACCATACAGAGGAGATACAGCCACAAGGAGCAAAATAATAGCAAGGATTTGGGGCAGCCACTGGAAGTAGGAGCCACTGTGTAGGCGAAGAGGAGGAATAATGGAAACTTGGTACTTTCTGCTCTGTTTTTCTGTAAACCTGAATCTTCTTTAAAGACCAAAAGCTGACATGACAATTTCCTGTTTATTGACTTTAATGGCCTTATAATTAGAAGCTTGTTTCTTACTTCTTAGTTTCCAGGACTGACATAACAAAATAGCACAAAGCAATGGCTTTAAAGAAGAGTTCCAGAGGCTAGAAATCCAAATTATTAGCGCATTAGCCATGTGGATTCTTTCTGAGGGCTCTGAAAAGAGAACATTTCCGTGTCTCTCTCCTACTTGTAATGATTTGTAGACTAAGATAGGCCACGAGGAAGGATTTGTGAAAAATTGGCCAGTGACTAGAAGTACAGTTTTTTCTGGGGAAAGATGAGCCCCTCATATCTAAAGTATGATGAGAGAAGAAATGCATAAAACGGCCGAGACCTTCAGTTACTAATATGATAAAACTAGGGGAAAAAAAGCTGGGAAAAAATTCATTAGTAATCCAAACATAGAATGCAAGGAAAACGGAAAAATTTAAAAAATGGAATACTTGAAGGTCAATACCCTAGGCACTAGTGAGCTGAAATAGACTGTCCTTGACCATTTTGATTTGGTCAATCACATGTTCTAGGATGCCTAGACCATATGATGAGATACTTTGACAGGAATTCAAGCGAAACTCAAAAGGGGCAGAAGCACCAGGAAAGTCATTGCTGATGTCAGATGGATCTTCACCATCTGAACATCCTTGATGATGTCAGGTGGATAGCAGCATCACATACAAGCAACATTTTGCTGAAGATTATTTAAAAATGGCTAGAGTAAATACATCAACAGAGAATGACCTGAAATTCAAGGTGGATTTAGAAGGTACTGTGGCACCAGGCATTGATAGACCTTGGAAGAAAGCAGAGAATACCAAAAGAATGTGCATCTGTTTTATTGCCTGTTGAAAGACATTTCACTGTGGATCGCAACAAATCATCAGTAACATTGAGAAGAATGGGCATCCCAGAGCCCTTAATTGTGCTCATGTGAAACCTAGATCGAGACCAAGAGGTTGTTGACCAAACAGAGCAAGGGAACACTGCATGGTTTCCAATCAGGAAAGGTGACTATTCAACTTATATACTGAACAAATCATTCCAGAAGCTGCACATGAAGAAGAAGATGTGGCCTCAGGGTTGGAGGAAGACTCAACAGCATCCTTTGTTATACAGATGACCCAGCCTTGCTTGCTGAAAGTGAGGAGCTCTTCAAATGCTTGCTGCAGAAGATCAAAGACTACAGCTCTCAATGCGGATTGCATTTCAATATCACGAAAACCAAAATCCTCACCACTGGGCACAGCATCGTGATGGATGGAGGAAAGCTTGAAATTGTCAAGGATTTCATTTTCTTTGGCTCCACAACCAACATCCACGGAAGCAGCAGCCAAGAAAACAAAATGACATATTTCACTTGGCAAATCTGCTGCCAAAGACCCTCTTGTAAGTGCTAAAGAGCAAAGAGAGCTCTTTGAGGACTAAGTTGTTTTAGGAATTGATGTCTCTGACATGTGGTGTTGGCCAAGAGTATAGAAGATAACATAGACTGCCAGAAGAACACACCAATCTGTTTTGGACACAGTACAGTCTTGAATGTGCCTTAGAAGTGAAGACAGTGAAACGTTGTCTTGTTCACTTTGGAGATATTAATATTGTTGTTAGATGCCTTCGAGTAGACGATAAATCATAGGGACACTATGAACAGTGGACCTAAACCTTGCCCCGTCCTGTGCCATCTTCATCATCTCTAGTACACTTGAGCCCATCTCTATAGTCACCGTGTCACTCCATCCCACTGAGGGTCTTCCTCTCTTTTGCTGGCCCTCCGCCTTTCCAAGCATAATGTTCTCCTCCATGAACTGGCTCCACCTAACAACCTGTGGAAAATATGTGAGATGAAGCTTCACTATCCTGGCCTCTGAGGAGCCCTCTGGCCGTACTTTCTCCAAGATGTATTTGTTCTCTCAACAGTCAATGGGATATTTAGTACTGGAAAAGGACATCATGTTTGGTGAAGTAGAGGGTCAGAGAAAAAGAGAAAGGCCCTTAAATGAGATGGATGGGCACAGTAGCTACAGTGATTGGGCTTAAACTCACCAGAGATTGGGACGATGACACAGGATTAGGAAGGGTCTCCTTCTTTGAATTGGAACCAATTCAGTGGCATCTAGTGACAACAATTGTAGGTAGATCTAAGCCAAAGACCAGCAAACTGTGGGCCAAATCTATTTCTGTTGATAAAGTTTTATTGGAACATAGCCATACTGTCTTTGCAAGTTCTGTCTACGGTGGCATTTGGACTATAACGGCAGAATGGAGCAGTGTATACATAGGACATGCATAATATGCACAGGAATTAATGTGTGAGGAGCTGTGTTTGTATAAGAATATAATAGTTGTGACAAAACTAGATGGCATAAAAACCTCAAATATTGACTGTCTAGTCTCTTGCAGAAAAGTTTGCAGATCCTTTCTCCAAAACAAGTGACAATTCCATGACATTAGGTGGAAACAAATTCATGTTTATATTTGGCTTCATTTTAAAGAAACATCTAGGCTCTCATTTCCTTTTCAGGTGTGAGATTTTTGACTGTGCAGAGTTCCTTCTATGTTTCATGAACTCTGAGGGGTTGAACTTAATAATTTTGGACAGTGTTTTTAATCATCAAGAATTTAATGAATTCTCAATTCTCACTTAGTTTTTTTGATGACTTAGGTAATTTTCAAAATGTAAGTTTGTCACGCTATTTGATGAGTACAGACAAAGGAAGACTGTCTAATAAAACAAGAATGCCGTGCCCCAAAACGTGTATTGGATACTTGTTTTCTCACAGAAAAGGTGTCATTGTATACACAATGGATGATTGAAATACAAACACATGCTTTTCTAAGGTCAGAACCATGAGAATCATAAAATCAATATTTCTAACATTTATGAATGTGCTCCCAATACTTTTTGGCAATACGTGACTTCGTGAGTTATATAATGGGGCTGAAAACTTCTGGGACATGAACAAATTCATTCTCTGTCTCTCTGTCTCTGTCTCTCTGTCTCTCTCTCTCTCTCTCTCTCTCTCTCTCACACACACACACACACACACACACTTTTAGTGTAAACAAATTCCAAACATATGGATTACATTTCCTTTTAAAAATAAAGGGTTTTAACATTTAATGGGAAAAGCGATTTTCAAAATATGCTTTGGATTTTGCCAAAACCGAATCACTCAAAATGTGCAATTAACTCTAAACGAAACCAAATTCAAGTGTCCCCACTTTAAATGACTATAAAAGACATCTCCCATTGCTGTCCCTGCTTTTCAGGTTCCCTAGCCGAGAAAGGGAAGGCATAGTGTTGGTGTGCAGATGTGCCTCTCTCTGCTCTCCATCGTTACCTAGCCAACTGGAGTTAAGCAGGAGAGTTCAACCCAGGGGGATATATGTGACCTTCTCAAGTGTAAATCCATTTTGACTAGTTACGATGTTTAAGGGGAATAGAGAGAGGAACTGACGTGTTTCCTGGGAAGGAATCAAGTTGTTAATTTCCACTGGCTATGAAATGCTTATTTTTGTCCTAGGAGCTAAATAATCTGACAAAAGTAGTCTGCATTTTAATGACCTTTTCTGTTTGTAATGAAAGCAGTAGGGTGGTAATGAATACACCATTTGAAAAATGCATTAGGTTTTTAAAGTGTCTCCCTCTCCCATGCCCCTTAGATCAGATTTACTTGCAGAAATAAACATTATTGTTCTAACATCAAGTAGAACTGACTGATTGTTACGGCCATACATCAAGGAACCCTGTCTACTTGTAATTCCTAGTTAATTTCCGTTGTGGGAATCAAGGTGCCTATGAAGCAAACAGACCCAGGCTGGGAGCACAAGATGGTAAGAACTCCTGTATCTACCAGTCTCTGCTATACTCTCAAAATAAGACCTATGCCTCCTTTGAGGAAACATCCAACCCCAGGGATTGATAGAGATTTTAAAGTTTAAATAGAAGCTGTAGTCAGAGAAGCTCTACAAAGCCACTTGGAAAGGATTAATGATGATAATAAAAATAAGGAATAGAGTCTAAAGATGCGTATAAATTCTTAGCCCTGTACAAAATGGGAGGGGGGAACAAAGGCTCATTATTTAAATATTGAAATGTATGAGTGTAAATAGTACAGATGCAAAACCAATGTACAGACAGTAGAATAAACAACATGGAGACTTAGTAGGCCGAGAAAGGAGAGGAAAAGTAATGCAAAGGAGAGAAAGAACCCTTTGCTTTCTCCCCTTCCAGCCTGGTTAAGACATGTTAAAACATTCATTTCATTGTATCAGTCTTTCATCTTTCAAAGAACTCTCTGCTAAAGAGAGTTTTTACATACATGCTTCCCCACTCTTTGATGCAACAAGCGCACAATAGGAAACATCCCACATGGACAGCTGACCATCGTGAAAGCCAACATCTTTCATGTTCCAGAATAAGTGTCGTCTTATTATCTTGGCACTTTCAGAGCTTGGTGTGACTAAAAGCATTCCCGCTATGGGACGATTTCTAAATTGCATATTTCCCACAAACATCCCTGTGTCCATTAATATTTAGGTTGCATATTTGTAGATCCCCAATAAATGAGCTCTAAATGGAGAATCCCAGCCATTGACCGAGCAGCCAGGCTGAAGGGGTCAATGATCCCTACTGTTCCTTGTGAATCAAATGAGTTTGCAGTTCAAGGGACTGGTCCCAGCAGTCACCTCGTTATTTTTTTGAGTTGCCCATTATGTGGTCAAAATTTACATAAATATTAGGCACATTCAGTCCCTTCCCTGTGGCTTTTCCAGAAGGACTGCATTCCTGTATATTTATAAGCCACTTTGAAAGCTGCTAGTTGTTACAGCTTGCAGAAAGGAGAAAGGAAGCCATATAAAGAAGTCTTAGATTTGTAAATATCAGGGCTGTGTTCACAGGATCCTGCAGCGACTTAATGATAATGAGTACGTGCAGAATTGATCTGGAGAAGGCAGTTGGAGTGAAATTAGCCTGCCCCGTCTGCTTCTGGAAAATGAAACCGAATGTTCTATTGAGTCCATTCCAGCTCGTTTCTGGGACCTCCCCCATTTCCTCATTATCACATATTTAGTCCCCTCTGTTTTTCTGAGGCTACTTCCTTTGCGGAAGGGAAGCAAATGTCAGTGGTTTGACTCCACTTGCTGCTCCTCAGGAGAAAGATGGGTAGTCCCTTATCATAAACCTGATGGAAGGTCGCAGTGAGCCAAAATTGACTCATTGGCAGTGGGTTTCTGGGTCACTTTGTGAAAGGAGCCCTTAGGGCACGGAGGTTAGTAATTTGACTGCCAACCAAAAAGTTGGTGGTTCCAATCCATCAGCCACTCACGGGAGAAGGTGGAGGAAGCTTATTCCCACAACAATCACAGCTGTGGAAACCCTAGAGGTCAGTCCTGCTTTGCCCCTTCTAGGCCTGATTTAGCTCTTAGCGTTTGTGCAGGTTAGAGAGGATTTTATGGCCTTAGCACAAAGCTTTGCAGGACGGTAAGGCTGTAAGGATTGGTGGAAATAAGAGGATGAACCTGCTTGTACAAAAGCCACCCAGGAGAGCTGTGTGGCTGGAACATGGTCGTTGCATTTGGTGGTGGTGGTGGTTAGGTGCCGTTGAGTTGACTCCAGCTCCTAGCGCACAGTGGAATGGAATCCTGCCCAGTCCTGTGCCGTCTCCACAATCTGCACTGCTTTCAAGCCCATTGTTGCAAACTCGGCCAGTCCATTGCATTTGACAGTTTTCTTCTTCTTCACCAACTCTGTGCTTTCCCCACCTGAACGTCATATCAGCTCTACAGCCCCTATTGTGTTAAGCTGATGAGATCTGGAGACTGTTAATTTGCCTGCACTGATGTTTTGTGTGACTTTGAAGATTTAGTTCGAGCATCACATCCTCCGTGGAGCCCTTGTTCCTGTGGACTCCTAGAGCACTTGGGTTTACTGTACCAATTGCTGTCTAGGTAATTCTGACTCCAGGCAACCCTACTTAGACTAGAACTGGGCTCTACAGTGTCTTTTTTTTTTTAATGGTGCCAATTTAAAATAGATCTTGAGACATTGCGTTTTCCACTTAAACACAGTGATGATACAGTGCCGTGTTATTTCCTTTCCCTCTGCACATTCCTTATTCAAGTATTGAGAATGCACAGAAATATAGTCTAGAAGTTTAAACTTTGAAACTGCAATGTGCTACATATTTGGGTTCTTCAATATCCATGGTGTTTTTAATGTCTAACTTTTCAGACCAAGGACACCAGGTCTGTCTTCCAAGACACCTCGGGGTTAGTAGCCAAGCACAGTGACCTCTATGGCAGAGAGGACTCCTAGTTAACTGTGTTTCTGTTATGTGCACGGAAACCCCATGTGAAAAGGCAGAACTTCCCTGTAGGATTTTCTAGGCTGGACACATTGCCGGATATTTCTCCTGGGAAGCTGGTGCTGGATGAGTTCAAGTCACCCTTTCAGTTAGCAGCTGAATGCTTAAGCATTGAGGACCTGGGCTCTTGTTAGTGTCCTAGGAAAAATACAATTTAGTCAGTCCTATGGGTTGAAAGAAATCTTTTACCTGTCTCCCATATTTTCAAGATAGCAACTCTGCACTATTGTTGCACCAACTGCAGGGTCTGGCAGCTAGCTAGCAGAAAGCTGCTCACTAAACCTCACTGAGCGTCCTCTGTGAAAATCACGCATCCCAGATAGAATGTGTGGGGAGGTGGAGGGTGGGCCGGAGTTAAAGGTCACCTATGTGTCCCATCTCCTCAGCACCAATTCTGTTTATTACACACAGTGCTTTATCCCCATTCATTTTGTTGAGAATGTAAATAAGGGCAAGTTGATGTAATGGAAAGACACAGCGTCTGTAATCGTTCACTCAGCGGGTCTTCATGCACACCCAGGCACGGCGTCAGGGGACCAGCTGAAGACAAAGCAGGTCCAGCTCGCGGCCAGCTAGCTCCTAAACAATTTGCTATCAATTCTGAAACTCTTCTTTTGCGTGAGACTCGAGGATACCAATCAGTTTATCGAGCATGTGTAACCCTTCTTTATGTAAAACATAAAGACCTGGGCCAGCAGTGGAAACCACTAGAATTGTAGACTTTTGTGAATAAGGGATTCATATAATTGTCTATCCACATCAGGAAACCTCTGAGAGTGAAAGAAAGTATGATTAATAATTCCTTTGGGACACCAGGCATGAATTGGGGCTGTCCTGGGATTGATGTCACATAATGGACCGGGAAACATAGAGGAAGTGTGGAAAAGAACTGAGAAATGTTAAGTGCATTCATAAACACATCTAGTTAGAAAATTGCAGGTGTTGTGTTGATGGGCTCCAACTCATGGTGACCTTCTTGACAGGCTTATACTAACAGTGTATCCAGTTTGTATTTGAAATGCCTACTTACCTGACCATCCTGCTGTGGGTTGGTTTGTTTTCTGGGCTCCATCTGACACCTCGATTCTTGGTCCACTTAAGCAGCAGCAGCAGCTTGGAGTCCTGACCCCCGCCTCCCTGCCACTTCTCCTGTTCATCTTCTCATTGTCTGACTGCCCACCCTGACCTCTCAACATGGGTCTAAATTACCCTTCTCAGCCCTACAGCCCGTGCTCCTGGGGAAACTTGGCTGCCTTTTCCATTTCCCATGCCCACCAAAAAAGTTGAAGAATGGTTGTACAGTGGCCTTAAGAAATCACCTACAAGTCTTCCCTTAGAGAAGTGAAATGGAATCAAACTTCATACAACTGTGTTACCGTGTTAGTCAAACCTGGTTTTAAACAAAACTCAAACAAAAAATGATTATTCATTTAACAAATTCTTCGTATGATTCCTTCATATAGCAAGTTTCCCGTGGACATTTACTCTCTGATGTAATTTACTAATTGAATTAAATAATTTTTTAAAAAAATATGAGCTCTTAAGGATGTAGGGTAAATAAATGAAAAGATGCTGGGCTGGGGGAAACCATCTGGGACCAGTAAAAACTTTCACACTAAAAAAGAAGAAGAAGCAGTAAATGATTTAAAGAAAGCACCATGTCTGAAAGGGATTCTTTGTGAGAAAGAGAACATGAATTTAGAGGAACATGTAGCCTCTTTTCTTTTTCTAATGAGTCACATAGATCATTGTGTTCACTAAGCGTTCCTTGAACTGAATCAAAGATTTGGACTGCTGCTTGCAAATATTCAAGGAAGGAAACCCAGGAAGGTAGAGAAGTGAAGCGAAGCGAGAGAATGTGCGACCTTTGTATTCAGATCTTCAAGTCCTTGCAAGTTAGCAGTAGAAGATGGAAACCTCAGGGGTGTGTGTTGATTTGCTACCAGTCACTGTTGTAGACTGAGGGTAAAGGATATTAACAAATACTAATAACGAGACAGAGCACTAGGAATGTAAAAGTAAAAAGAGGTAAAGCTGGAGGTGAATAGTTCTCAACAACTGAAGCTCCAAACTCAGCTTCCCTGTGCCTTTATGGAAAATTGCCCGGGAGCACATCACAAAGAGAATTCAATGCAAATGAAACTAAGCTCTTTACATTGGAAACCTTCCCTTGGCTCAGGAGGGAGAGGTCAATAAATACAAAGCAAGAATCCTGTAAAGGTTTGCCTTAGCGCCTACCCCTGTAAACATTTAAGGTTTGCCTTAGTGCTTCAGGGTGAATTCCATCTTGAATCCATGCCTCCCTCATATCCTGAAACAGCATTTGGTTTATTATAAATATTTAGTATGAGATTTGGTTTCCCACAGTCAGGCCTTAGGAGGAGGATGGACAGTCTTCTCCCAGAAAGATTTACAACCTCAGAAACTTTGAGGAGAGTCAGAATGAATTGGAATCATCACCACTGGGCCAATTGGCAGCATCAGTATAGATGGTGAAGAGATTGAGATAGTTAAAAGTTTTAGTTCACTCTTGGTAACAGCAGCCAGGAAATCAAGAGACGAATTGCATTGGGAAAGTCAGCTGTGAGGGACCTCTCAAAAGTACTGAAGAGCAACGACGTCAGGCTGGAGACTAAGGTGTGCCTGATTCAGGCTATAGTCTTTGCAATTACATGCTATGCATCGGAGAGCTGCACAGTGAACAGGGTTGCTAGAAAGAGAATTGATGCCTTTGAGCTGTGGTGCTGGAGAATAGTGTTGCATATACCATGGACTGCTACGAGAACAAACAGGTTTGTCCTGGAGAAGGTGAAGCCAGAATGCTCCTTGGAGTCAAGGATTCTGAGTCTTCGTCTGACATACTTTGGGCATGTTGCAAGGAGGGACTGGTCCTTGGAGAGGGACATCATGTTCGGGAGAGTGGAGGGACGGTGCAGGAGAGGAAGACCCTCGATGAGATGGATCGATTCTGTGAGTGATGTGGTGGGAATGAGTGTGTTTGAGACGGCAAGGTTGGCACAGGATAGAACGGCATTTAGGGCTCTTGTATATAGGGTCGCTATGAGTCGCAAGCGACTCGATGCCGCATAACAACAAGAACAAGTGAGTCTGAGTTTTTGGTTTATATATCAGGGTATAAATGTGCCTGCTACCAGGTCTAGAGTATTGAATATACTGGCAAAAGCACGAACAGGTCTGCTTTGGAAGAAGTACAGCCCCTTGGAAGTGAAGAGGGAAGGATTTTGTCTTGCATACTTTGAACGTGTTATCACAGGGAGTCATTCCCTGGAGAAAGACATCATTCTTGGTAAACTGCTGTTGAGGCAATGTCAACTCAGGATGACCCTCTGCTGGTTTTCCAGGGCTAGGTAAGTCTGAATGGGAGGATACTGTTTCATCATTGTTCCTCAGAGTAGCTGGTGAGTTAGAACTGCCAACTTTTAGGTTAGCAATCCAATAGTTACTACACCACCAGGATAAAGTAAAGGGCTAGCAGAAAGGAAGCGGCAGCAAGATGGGTTGATGCAGTGGCTGCATCAGTGGCTCATGTATAGCAATGGTTTTAAGGGCAGTGCAGGATCAGTGTTTGATTCTGTTGTACATAGAGTTGATATGGATCAGAACCAACTTGAGGGCACAACAAGAGGTGATGAGTGACAGAGTTGAAGATAAAAAGGATGACTTGGAACTGGAGTTGTCAAGAGTGGCTTCATGGATGTCTTAGGGACTAGCACAGAGCCTGGAAGGAAGGGTAGGAAGGAGAAGATAGTTAATTGGAAAAACCACAAATGTAAAGGAATTAAGATTGAATTGTGCTCCAGTGGTTAACCAAACACAAACCAAACCAGTTTCTGTTTAACTCAAGATCATTCCATGTGTTTCTAAGTAGAACTCTGCTCCACGGGGATCTTCAGTGGCTGATTTTTCAGAAGTAAACTAACAGATCTCTATTGAGGTTCTTTTGGGTGGATGCGAATCTCCATCCTTTCTGTTAATAGTCTACTGCCTAACTGCACCACCCACAGATTCCATTTACACTGGTTAGACCACACAAACTATCATGGAAAGGTCAGGCCAAAGAACAATTAGAGGTACAGTTCCGAGGTAAATAAGGGGGGAAAGGGGTGGATGGATTTGATTTCCAGGGCTTTATCCTCTAGGTAATCAGGGTCTATTTAAAGATGTCGTGTTAAGCTTCTACAACTCAAACACACATTTAAATGGCCAGACTGGAATGTTTGACACTCGCTAGAGAATGAGTTTCTTACAAACAGATGACTTTCTTTCACAAATCAGTCCCAGATAAGGGGAGTGAGAAGATGACGTGGGCTTTGGGGCAGCCTAAGTGAGGTAGAATCGGCTCCATCACTGCAGCTGTTTCAACACTTAGAATTCAGCACAGCACAATGATTTAATTTAACAAAATCAGCTCTTATATTTCAGCTCTTAATCACTTCCACTCCTTGAGTGAGCCAGGAGAGCTCGGTTTTGGTGTAGGTCACTGGCCCTCTTGTTTGGTCAACATTAAGACAACAAATCAGGAGGGGGAATGTCTGCTCCTACATTCCTGATAAAATAATCAAATCTCTAATGACAATACTAAGCAAGTGAAAAGAGCGGAGAGCTGACTTGTTTGTGGAAGTGAATCCGTATTGTTGGCCCAAGCTTAGTTGGTTAACTGCTCAGCGATGTTTTCTTGTCATATAGCCTGCAAAATCTTATTACACACCCCCACCCCAAGCTTTTTGGAGGCATACACACCTTTCTGAAAGTTCTTCTTCTTTAAAAAGTGTGTTTTCTGTCATAGATGCATTTTATTCATTTCTCCCCCATCATCTGTTACAGACAAAAGAACTTTGCTACCCCAGTGATCACAGGACAGTAATGGATTGCAGGATGCTCTTGTCACAGATGACTTTCCCAGAGATGAAGTTTGTGGTCTAAAATTATCGTTGTTCTTGGATTTACCCTTTGGGTTCCTTGAGAATAGAACCTGTTTTATGAAACAAAAGAACAAGAGCGGAGGCAGTTAACTCTTCTGACACCATTCCTAACACCACAATTCAAAGGCATTGATTCTTCTTCTTCAGTTTTACTTATTCTTTGTCCAGCTTTAAGAGGCAAGAGGAAGTAGTTGAAAATTCCAAGGCTTGGATCAGGCACACCTTAGTCTTGAAACAGAAATCCTTGCTCTTTAGAACTTTGGATGGGTCCTTGACAGCAGATTTCCCAAGTACTACACATTTTTAAACAGTAGACTGCTTCTAGCAAGAGTATTGATCCTGGGTATAAGTAAAATGTGATATTGGCAAAGATATCCCATGACTTGCAAAGGAACAAACAAATCTGCCTGGACGTGCAGCCAGAGTGCTCCTCACAGGCATCGATACAGAAACTGTTTCACTTTGGTCATATTTTCAGGGGGAGCCAATCCTTGAAGATCCTGTTGGGAGAGGTAGAGGGTCTGCAGAAGAGAGGAAGTCCCTCAGTGAGATGAATTGATGCAGGGACTACCACAAGTGGGCTTGAGCATGACATAGATTGTGAAGATGGTGCGAGGTTCAGATCTGCTGTTCAGAGGGTCGCTATTAGTTGTGGTCAACTTGATTACAACAATACTGCTGTGACAGAACAGCTATTAAGCTTTTTAACTTAGTTTGACTGTTTGAAACCAACAGCCACCCTGTGAGACGTGGCATTCTGCTTCGTGTCCTTTGTTGTTATTATGTGCTGTCTAGTTGGACCCTCCAGCAGGTTTTCAGAGGCAGTAAATCTCACAGAAAGAGATTGTCCATCTTTGTCCCATGGAATAGCTGGTGGATTCAAACCACATACCTTTGTGTTGGCAGTGAAATTCCTTACCACTAAGCCACCAAAGCTCCCCATATCCTATAGGGTATCTGTAAGTGAGAATCAACTTGACAGCAGTGGAGTTGTTTTTGGAGTGGGTTTATCACGTCCCCTGCCACAAAATGACTGTGTTGTTGTTAAGTGCTCCTGAGTTACCTGTGACTCACAGTGACCTTGTGAACAGATTTGAACCTTGCTCTATCCTGAGCCAAATTTGTTTGTTCTTTTGACAGTCCATAGGATATTTAGTATTCTTTGCCCACACCATGGTTCAAAAGCATTGATTCTTTTTTGTTCTTCCTTATTCATTGTCCAACGTTCAGGTGCATAAGAAACAATTGAAAATGCCATGGCTTGCATCAGGCGTACCTTAGTCTTTAACCTGACATCCTTGTTCTTGAGCACTTTGGAGAGTCCTTGACAGCAGATTTCTCCCAATGTAAACACATCTTTTGATTTCTTGACTGTTGCTACGATGAGTGTTGGTTGTAGATGTAGTAAAATGACTTTCTATTTCAGTTTCACTTCTGAAATAACAGGCTTTTGAAAATTCTATGAATAATAAAAGAAGAACATTGCTAGCTATAGTTCGAGAAGATGAGCCCCTAAGGTTAAAAGGACTCAAAATTTGAGAAGAAATGTTTGTAAACATCCATTAATAGTTGGGACATGGAACAAAGTAATTCGATCGGGGGAAATGGAATAAGTTACTCTCATTGTCAGCAAAGGTTTTGAACTTTGGCTAAAAGCTCTTTTATCTGCCTTTCCCCCACCTGGACAGCACTAGGGAAATTGAAGTCCCCCAATTTTTCTATTTCCATAGCTATTGGAAATGTTTAGCATCATTTTCTCGGATAAATGGTAGCACAACCTGTTTGTTGATGGCCAGAACCCATGTACTGGACCAACGATAAGGAAGGGGCTGAAGAATCAGAGACAATTTTATAATGTATACAGTTCAATTTTACTGGGAAAGTCTACTGTCAGAAACCTTTCCAAAGTACTGAAGGGCAATGATGTCGTTCTGGAGACATCAGCGCACCTGATAGAGGCAATTACTTGCTATGCATCAGTGAGCTGTACAATGACTAAGGATAATAGAAGGAGAGTTGATGCCTTTGAGCTGTGGTGCTGTAGAAGAGTATTGAATATACCCTGGACTACGAGAACAAACATGCTTGGGAGGGTGGAGGGACAGCGCAGGAGAGGAAAACTCTCCATGAGGGGGATTGACTCAGTGACTGGGGTAAGGTACTAGGTGTGTCAGAGACAGTAAGATTGGTAAAGGATAGAGCAGGGTTTAGGGCTGTTGTACATAGGGAGGCTATGAGTCACAGGTGACTCAATGGTACATCATAACAACAACATACAGTTAAAACTAGTTTGGCATTCTATTTTAGTAGAATCAATTTACTGTTTGGCTTTTGGCAATGAGGATGGTGGTTGTATTTCTAGAAATGGAACTCTGTGTAGATAAATTTCTTCAATCTGCACAAAAATATACCAAGAATGAGAAGAGATAATAAAGGAAAATAAACACACAAAGAACAGTAAAGAGGTAATTAATCAGCTTTACAAAGTTATTAACTGTTGGGAAAATAAAATGGTACAACCACTGTGTAAGGCAGTTTGGTGCTTCCTTAAAAAGTTGAGAATAGAAATACCATTTCATCCAGCAATCTCAATGCTAGGGATATATCCCAAAGAAATAAGAGCCGAGAAACTAATATATGCACATGCATAATGTACAGTAGAAAAGCATTGGACACAATCCCAGGGTCTATCAATGAACATTATGATTTTGGGCTTTGTGTTTGTGAAGTTGTGAAATGGTACAACCACTGGAAGGCCGTTTGGCATTTCCTCAAAAGGCTAAACATAGAAATTCAATATGACTCAGCTAGTCCACTGCTTGGAATATACACCAAGGAAATGAGAACTGAAGCTCAAATGAAAACTTATACACCAATGTTCATAGCAGCATTATTCACCTTTGCAAGAACATGGAAATAGTCCAGTTGTCCAACCACAAATGAATGGATTGAGAAGTTGTGGTACATTCATACAGTGGAATACTACACAGCATGCAGAAGCAATGACTTTGTAAATAAGTGCCTAACTTGGGAGGGACTGGAGAGCATTATAATGAGTGAACTAACTCAGTCCCACAAGGAATAATATTGTATAAAACCATTCTTGTAGAATGAGTATGAGGGTCCAAGGCAGGAGGAGGGTGGAAGCAGAAGGATGAGGGTGTGTGTGTATGTGTGTGTGTGTGTGATTAACAATGGAGTTGTACAATTTGATGGGGTGGTGGTGAGGGGAATTGGAAGAATCTGGTGTGAAAAAGTGTTCGAATTTTGTAAATAAACTAGTATAATTTTTTTAAAAAGACTAAACATGGGGAAAAAGGAACATATTTATAGGAAATAAATTAGACGTACAGAGTAAGATAGAACTATTACTCTTTACTTGCCCTGAGAAAAAGAATGAAACCAAAGAGTCAAAGAAGTAATGTTTACAGAACAAATAATAGTTTACATGAATTATAGCCTTCTCTACCCTGAAACTAGAAGAACTAGATTGTACCTGGCTGCCACTACTGGCTATCCTGACCAGGTACATGGTAGATGATCCTGAATAGAATGGGAGAAACTGTTAAACAAAATTAAAATTCCTTAAAAAGGCCAGAAAGAGACCTACTGGACCAGAGGAACCCTGATATTGTTGACCAGACAGAGAACAAGAGAACCCTGAGACTGTTGTCCCGAGATGATCTTCAAATGTTGAATTAAAACTAACCTGAAGTCACCTATATATTAAAGAACCAACTGGCTGAAAAGAATGAACATCTTTTGTTCTCCTTTGAGAAAATACTGTATTCCTTTAAGAAATTATATGACACAAACCAGAAACCTATTACTTAAAACAAAGATGAGAATCTAAGGGGGCAGAGAAACTGTATTAATGGAAATGGAACAACCAGAAGGGAAATTATAAGAATGCTCACTAATTGGAAAAAATACAATCAACATCATTGAATAACGTACATGTAATTGTTGAATAGGCATTTAAACTGGGGTGATAATGTTCACCTGAAACACAAGAAAATACTTTTTTTAAAAACTTTGTATAGTCTAGAGATCAGTAGGTAGGAGATACTGTTTATCACAGAGTTAAGATGTGTGCCAGCATTTTTACCACTTTACAGATGACAAAACTCACGCATAAGGAGGGTCTTGTCCCAGATCACAAAGGTAGGAAGTGTCAGGTGGACTAGAGCTCTGTTTGGTTCCCAGATCCATATTGTTGACTCACCTCTCATTCTCTCTGGGATGAAGAGGGTTGGCACTGATGACAAACGTAGCCTCAGTACCGGGAAGAAGAGCAGTTTTTGATTAGGATTAGATTGCCTTTGCAAGGAGAACGGGCCACTGGTCAGCATAATTTTCCCTTCTTGGTCACATAAAATTCAGCTGATCTGTTACTGATCTGATTATTGTTGTTATGTGCAGTCGAGTCGCTCGTGACTCCTAGCGACCCTATGTACAACAGCCCTAAACCCGACTCTATCCTGTGCCAATCGCACTGCCTCTGACACACCCATCCCGATGACCCTAGTCACTGAATCAATCCACCTTCCTGATTAGCTTGAATTAAAATGACAATGACCCTCAAGCATTGGAGTCAAAGTACAGAATATGGAGTCAAGAATCAAGAACATGTGGAGAGAACGACTTCCTGTTTTCAGCTAGACTGTGAATGATTCATGATGTTTTTTTCTGAAGGAGTTTCCAGATAAAACAAGATGCCCAGTAAAATGGGAATTTTAAGTAAGGAATGCATTTCAGTATTACTATGTTCTCAATTGTCTAAGAGACATATTTAGACAAAGAAATGTTTATCTGAAATGCAAATTTAACTGAATGCTGCATAGTTTTATTTGCTAAATCTGGAAACTCTATTTTCTGGTCCCTGAGAATTTCCTGTCCTTCAAGAACTGAGTTGCTGCAGTGTCTGATGAAGCCACAGATCAGCTTACCAATGACTGATGCGGCAACGACAGTGCAGCAACTCACTCTCTTATGGAAGCGCCATCTTCCTATTGCTCAGTTCTACTTTCAGAATTGGATTAGAGTTTATTTCTATTTAAAAAAATATATAACCTGTATAATTTCTTAATCGAGTTATCTGTGTCCTTTTTTCGTCTTTTGTTAAATTTACCAGTGGTGTGTCAGTTTCATGGACCCTTTCGAAAAATCAGCTTCTGTTCTTATTGATATGAAACTATCAGTTGGTTTTCTGTTTTCTATCTCATTGATTTACCCTCTTGTCCTTTTAATTTCCTTTCTTGTAGAGGCTGTAGGATTAGATTGTTGTTCTTTTTCTATCTGATAAAGGTGTTAAACTAGGTTATTTTTCTTCTTTCTTTTTTTGTTTGTGCCTATTGCTATGAACTGCCCCCTCAGGACTGCTTTAGCTGTGTTCCAGAGGTTTGGGTATATTGTATTTTCATTTTCATTTGCTTCAAGGAACTTTTAAAAAAAATTTCTTTTATAGACTAATCATATTCTAGCAGTTTCCACATGGGTGATTTTGTAACCTGTACCCTTCTGTGGTTGATTTCTAGTTTGATGACATTGTGGTCTGAGAAGATACTTTGTATTATTTCAATGTTTTTGAATTTGTTGAGGCTTGCTTTGTGCCCTAATATGTGATCAGTTATGAAGAATGTACCATGTGTACTTGAGAAGAAAGTGAATCAAGTTTTGGTTGGGTGCAGTGCCCTGAATACATTCACAAGGTTGAGTTGGCTTTTCAGATCTTTTGCATCTTTAAGTTTCTTTGGGGTTGACCTATCCTTTGGTGATAATGGTGTGTTGAAATCTCCTACCACTATTGTGGTGCTTTCTATTTCTTTGTTCAATTCTGTTAACCTTTGTTTTACATATTTTGCATGTCTATCATTTGGTAACTCGTGGTTGTTGTGATGCTAAACACGGTGTCATTGATTTGCCAAATGTGATAATGGTTACTCATGGTGGACAGTGTTTGGTGGAGCTTCCCAATTAACACAAGCTTGGAAACAGGAGTGGCATCCACTTCTAAAATGGCTTGCTTCCAGAAACTCTACGAACAGTGCTCAGGCCTTTCATTCATGGGGTATGAGTACACTTGGGCTGGGCTGCAGCCTTTAGCAGATGCAGGGGAAGCTGTGGCTGGAAGAGGCTCCCTCCTCAGCCATGCCGCATACACCTTGGAGTCTGGCAGCTGAGCCTAATATGGTATCTTATGGCTGAGTGGGAAATAAAATAAATTTGACTTTCATTCATTCAACCATTGCCATACTTTGTGTTTATGATAATACTTTTTTTAATGAAACTTTTAAAAAGAAAAACAAGTTTATATAAAATCTCAAAACATTTTCTGAACCTACCGAGGCAACAGAAATACACTGTCATGAAGAACTGGTGATAGATGAGAATAAATAGCTTTTCTGCACACAGGGGACAGATGATTAAGGCTTTTTTTTTCTATTTATAGTCTTTATTGTACAAATTGGTTTCATTTTAACTTTTTTTTAAATTTAGTTTATTTTTCATTTAAATGAACATCTA